>NC_057738.1:48523196-48553409 GCF_004010195.1 Chiloscyllium plagiosum
CCCCAGCTATAACTCTTGTCCTGTAGTGCACACTTATCCCTCTCCATCACTCGAGTAAAGGTCACCGAATTGTGGTCACTGTCCCCAAAGTGCTCACCTACCTCTAATTCTAACACCTGGCCTGGTTCGTTACCCAGAACCAAATCCAGTATGGCCTCACCTCTTGTTGGCCTATCTACATATTGTTTCAGGAAACCCTCCTGCACACATTGGACAAACACTGACCCATCTAACGAACTTGAGCTATAGCTTTCCCAATCAATATCAGGAAAGTTAAAGTCCCCCATAACAACCACTCTATTACTTTCACTCTTCTCTTGAATCATCCTCGCAATCGTTTCTTCTACGTTTCTAGGACTATTAGGAGGCCTGTAAAAAACTCCTAACAGGGTGAGCTCACCTTTCCTATTCCTAACCTCAGCCCAAACTACCTCAGATGGCAAGTCTTCATCCATCGTCCTTTCCACAGCTGTAATACTATCTTTGACACGCAATGCCACACCTCCCCCTCTTTTACCCCCACCTCTGACCCTACTAAAACATTTAAACCCTGGAACCTGCAACAGCCAATCCTGTCCCTGTTCTACCCACTGAAGGTTTGAGTTAATTTTGAGCATGTGATTTAATGAACATTTCTGATTTGTAAATGTAAGGAGCAGTGGTTGCCAATATCTGTCTGCACCATAACAATTCCAGACACTCTGAATCCCAACTGTTGCTGAAATGCTGCCTGTTTAATACCTGAAACCTGCTCTGCCATCCTAAAGCCAAGTTTAGGGAACCACTCATGGAGACACCCCATCCACCATCATTCCCTCTCCCGTGGGCCTCTTTAAACTCCACCCCTTCTGTTTGAATGTTACAGTTTAATCTGTGGAATCTCCTCAAACCCACAAGCAGTTTGTGGATGTTCCCAATGATTAATTTCCCTGGAGATCTAGCCAGTGTTGAGGCCAGGATATGGAGTGATTGAGTAGTTTTTGTAGTGTAGACTCAAGGGGCAAAAACTTCTGCCACATAATTCTATGATGTTACTGAAAATCATCTGATAAATTGTGGCAATTTGAAGATTCTTGATGTCAAATTGTGCTTTAAAATGCTGTAATAATCTCTCACATTGCTCCCCCCATCTCCCCATGTAACCAATCTCTATTGTTTGGAGAATCTCTGTATTGTTTTGAAGAAATAAAGGGCTAAGAAGAGCCAGGAAGGGACATAGAATCAAGGAAATCCCTAAGGCCTTCTATAGGTATAGCAGGAATAAAAGAATGACTAGAGTAAGATTAGGGCCAATCAAATAGTAGTGGAAAATTGTGTGTGGAATCTGATGACATAGGGGAAGTGCTTAATAAATACTTTTCATCAGTATTCACATTGGGAAAGGGCAATGTCCGTGAGAATACGGAGATACAGGCTACAAGATTGTATGGGATTGAGGTTGACAAAGAAAAGGTTTTGAGGAGAAAGTGAGGTCTGCAGATGCTGGAGATCAGAGCTGAAAATGTGTTGCTGGAAAAGCGCAGCAGGTCAGGCAGCATCCAGGGAACAGGAGAATCGACGTTTCGGGCATAAGCCCTTCTTCAGGAATGAAAAGGTTTTAGCAATTTTGGAAGATCTGAAAACCGATAAGACCCCTGGACCAGATGGGATTTATCCTCGGATCCTCTAGGAAGCCAGGGAGGAGATTGCAGAGCTTTTGGCTTTGATCTTTACATCAGCGTCGACAGGAGTAGTGCTAGAAGACTGGAGGATAGCAAAAGTTGCTCCCTTGCTTAAAAAGGGGAGTCAGGACAACCCTGGTAATTATAGGCCAGTGAGTCTTTCTGTAGTTGTGGGTAAGGTGTTGGAAAAGATTATAAGAGATAGGATTTATAATCATCTGGAAAGGAATAATTTGATTAGGGATAGTAAACACAGTTTTTGTAAAGATAAGGTCATACCTCACTAACCTTTATTGAGTTCTTTGAGAAGGTGACAAAACAGGTGGATGAGGATAAAGCAGTTGATGTGGTGTATTTGGACTTCAGTAAGGTGTTTGATAAGGTTTCATACAGGAGGCTCTTGCACAAAATATGGAGTTTTGGGATTGAAGGTGAATTAGCAGTTTGGATCAGAAATTAGCTAGCTGAGAGAAGACAAACAATGGTGGTTGATGGGAAATATTCATCCAGGAGCTCTGTTACCAATGGTGTGTCGCAAGGATTTGTTTTGGGGTCACTGCTGTTTGTCATTTTTATAAACGATCTGGATGTGGGCATAGAAGGATGAATTAGTACATTAAAATAGACAGTTGTAGGTAGGGCCGAAGGATGTTGTGGGTTACAGAAGGACATAGATAAGATGCAGAGCTGGGCTGAGAAGTGGCAAATTGAGTTTAATGCGAAAACGTGTGAGGTAGTTCACTTCAGAAGAAGTAACAGATATGCAGAGTACTGGGCTAATGATAGAATTCTTGGCAGTGTAGATGAACAGAAAGCGCCCGGTGTCCAGGTGCATAAATCCCTGAAGTTGCCACTCAGATTGATAAGGTTGTTAAGAAGGCATGTGGAGTGTTGGAATTTTTGGTCGGGAGATTGAGTTTCAGAGCCACGAGGTCATGCTTCAGCTGTAACAGACACTGGTAAGGCCGCACCTAGTGTATTGTGTACAGTTCTGGTCACCACATTATAGGAAGGATGAGGAAGCTTTGGAAAGGGTTCAGAGGAGATGTATTAGGGTGTTGCCTGGTAAGGAAGGAAGGTGTTACGAGGAAAGGCTGAGGGAACTGAGGCTGTTTTTCATTGGAGAGAAGAAGGTTGAGAAGTGACATAATCGAGACATATAAGATAATCAGAGGGTTAGATAGAGTGGACAGTGAGAGCCTTTTTCCTCGGATGGTGCAGGATAACACAAGGGGACATAGCTTTAAATTGAGGGGTGATAGATGTAGGACAGATATTAGGAGTAGTTTCTTCACTCAGAGTCGTAGGGGTGTGGATCGGCCTGCCTGCAACGGTGGTAGACTAGTCAATGTTAAGGGCATTAAATAGGCATTTGGCATACGTATGGATCATAATGGAATGGTGTAGGTTAGATGGGCATCAGGTCGGTGCAACATCGAGGGCCGAAGGGTGTGTACTGTGCTGTTATGTTCTATGTTCTAATCCAAGCTCAGATTTTAAACAATTGTTGGAATAGCCCCAAACAGTAATATGGAGTTGTCCTCAACCCCAGATCAACATTTCTTCATATCGATATAAAATAAATATAATGCTTCATTAGGTCTGTGCAAGAGCCTGGCTTCATGTAAGTTGCTTAGTTTTATTGTGTTATGAGAAGTGGGTGTCACTAGCGGGCCCAGCATTTACTGTCCCATTCCTTGGTTTCCTGGACACATCAGTGAGCTACTGAAGGAGGACACTGAAGTGTCAGTCCTACTATGGGTCTGGGATCTTGTGTAGGCCAGACCAGGGAAGGACATTTGTAAACCAGATGTTTTTACCATAATCTGATTGCTTTGTGATCATTACACCTGATATGCTGGGTCTGCTTCAACTGAATGTAGATACCCAAACAGTTACGGGATGCGAATGTGTTTTCAGATCATTAGTGCAGTCCCTTTTGTTGCTGGTTAAGTTGTAGGATCATCGGGATTCTCCGGCCACTTTGATAAGCCATGGGTTCCATAGCTATTACTGATGGTACTGTGACTGTGTAACATGTTTCCCACTGTAACCAGTTGGACCAACCAGCTTGCACCATTGCAAGCTAACTAGGGGGTTATTTTGTAATGTTGTTAGCACTTTGCCCAAGTCAGGACAACATCACTTTGTAGAGGGCTACCACCAATTGAATCCTTACTCTAGTCCCAATAGCTCTGGTGAGGTAGAGAAGAATCTACTATCTGAGAAGGCAGCACCTGTGACCCACACTGACCTCCCTGCAAAGTTTGTACTCTGCCCCTTCTCAATAGTTTTGTTCAAGTTCCCGCTTTTGAGGTTGGAAGTTACTGGCTGTCCTTTGTGGTGCCAGTCTTGAGACTGTGTTGGCAGCACAACAACCTTAATTAGGCTGGGCAGCCAATCGGGACCTGACCTGTGCTGAGTGGGACCTAAAGCAGGAACATACAGGCTTAGGGTGCACTTCACCCCAGAATCAGGATCACAATGGCCCTGCCCCTCTCTGTCCTTGTAATACCATCCCACACATGTCCCAAAATAATCTACATTCCCAAAGCAGCCCTTTCGAGAGATACTGCATGGGGCTACTCAGCTTTTTTAAAAAAAAACTTGCTTCGTTTTCTTTCCTTGACATTGGCAGATAGCACCCAATCTCCTACAATGGTTCACTCTGGGTATTCACTCTGGGTAATCTCTCTCTGGATGTGAGTCTTGTCACAAGTGTCAGAGGGCTGTTTGACTAAAGAGGGCATCACAGCTGAGCTCACTTGTGTCCTTTTTGTCTGACATCATGGGATGGTGATCAGAGTGAAGGCCCTGACTAATTCCCTCTAAACTGATGAACTATTTGAATTGTTCTTGGGGCTGCTGTCAATCAGATTTCTAAATCCCAGTTACTGGAATGTAGAAGGTGAAATTCCAATTTCCTATGTTTGTGTGTGCCCAGTGGAGTCAGATAGTTCTTTGTTTTCCCTGAAATCACTTTCTCGATTGCAAGGGGCAGTTTCCTTGGTTTGTGTTTTCCTGAGACCTGGGTTCAATTCCACCCTCAGGCGACTGTCTGTCTATGTCGAGTTTGCACATTCTCCCTGTGTCTGCGTGGGTTTCCTTCCACAATTCAACGATGTGCAGGTGATTTGGACTGGCCATGCTAAATTGCCCATAGTGTCCAGGGATGTGCAGGCTAGGTAGCTTCTCCATGGGAAATGTGGTGTTACAGGGATAGAGGGCAGGTCTGGTTAGGATGCTTTTTGGAGGATTGGTGCAGAATCTACTCTTTCCACACTTGGAGGGAGTGCATGATTCCATTATACTCTAACTACAATCAGACATGACTTTGAGAACTGTTTCTGTATTGTGCCAAGGTGGAACCTGATTGAAAGGACTTCTGAAAAGATGTGCATGGATCTAGAAGGTAACAATATATCCAAAGACTTCGGGGAGCAAGGGAGGTTTGAAATCCAGATGGTACTTTGCAGGGAGAGGCGGGGGTCCAGATTTTTTTTAAAGGAGCCATGATGGCAAAGTGAGAGACAACAACACAGTGTGATAATTACAGGTACCAATATCCTGGAGGGGGAATTTTACTAATGCTCTTCGGGAGGGTTTAAAGTAATTCAGCAGGGGGATGGGAACCTAAATTGTAGTGCCAGTGTCCAGGAGGTTGAGAGTAGTGAGGTCAGAAATAAGGTTTCAAGGTCGTAAGAGTTCACTGGTAAGCAGAAATGTGGTTTAAAGTGTGTCTACTTCAAAGCCAGGAGCATTTGGATTAAGGTAGGTGAAGGTGCAGCATGGGTTGGTACCTGGGACCTCAATGCTATGGCTATTTCAGAGACACTGATAGAGCAGGGACAGGAATGGTTGTTGCAGGTTCTGGGATTGAGATGTTTCAGTAACAACAGGGAAGGTGGTAAAAGAGGGGTAGGTGTGGCATTGTTAGTCAAGGACAGTATTATGGTGGCAGAAAGGACATTTGAGGACTTGTCTGCTGAAGTTAGAAACAGGAAAGGAGAGGTCACCCTGTTGGGAGTTTTCTATAGGCCTCCGAATAGTTCCAGAGATGTAGAGGAAAGGACAGCAAAGATAATTCTGGATAAGAGTGAGAGTAATAGGGTAGTTATTATGGGGGCATTTAACTTTCCAAATATTGAATGGAAATACTATAGTTTGAGTACTTTAGATGGGTCAGTTTTTGTCCAATGTGTGCAGGAGTGTTTCCTGACACAGTAGGTACATTGGCCAACAAGAGGCGAGGCCACATTGGATTTGGTTCTGGGTAATGAACCATACCAGCTGTTAGACTTGGAGGTAGGTGAGCACTTTGGTGATAGTGATCATAATTTGGTTATGTTTACTTTAGTAATGGAAAGGCATAGGTATACACCAGAGGGCAAGAGCTACTGCTGGGGTAAAGGCAATTATGATGTGATTAGGTAAGATTTAGGATGCATAGGATGGGGAGGGAAACTGCAGGGGATTGGCACAATTGAAATGTGAAGCTTATTCAATTAACAGCTACTATGTGTCTTCGATAAGTATGTGCCTGTCAGGCAGGGAGGAGGTGGTCGAGCAAGGGAGGCGTGGTTTACTAAAGACGTTGAATTTTTTGTCAAGAGGAAGAAGAAGGCATCTGTTAAGATGAGATGTGAAGGCTCAGTTAGGGCGCTTGAGAGTTACAAGTTAGCCAGGAAAGACCTAAAGAGAGAGCAAAGAAGAGCCAGGAGGGGGCATGAGTAGTCATTGGCAGATAGGATCAAGGAAAACCCTGAAACTTTCTATCGGTATATCAGGAATAAAAGAATGACTAGAGAAAGATTAGGGCTGAAAATGTGTTGCTGGAAAAGCACAGCAGGTCAGGCAGCATCCAAGGAGCAGGAGAATCGACATTTCGGGCATGAGCCTTTCTTTTTGAGCCCTTCTTCAGGAAGGGCTCATTCCTGAAGAAGGGCTCATGCCCAAAATGTTGATTCCCCTGCTCCTTGGATGCTGCCTGACCTGCTGTGCTTTTCCAGCAACACATTTTCAGCTCTGATCTCCAGCATCTGCGGTCCTCACTTTCTCCTAGAGAAAGATTAGGGCCAATCAAGGACAGTAATGGGAAGTTGTGCATGGAGTCCGAGGAGATAGGAGAGGCACTGGAAAAAGACAGTATTGTTGAGGAGAATACAGGATACTAGACTAGATGGGATTAAGGTTCACAAGGAGGTGATGTTAGCAATTCTGGAAAGTGTGAAAATGGATATGTCCCCTGGGCCAGATGGAGCTTATCCTAGGATTCTCTGGGAAGCCAGGAAGGAGATTGCACAGCCTCTGGCTTTGATCTTTATGTTGTCATTGTCTACAGGAATAGTGCCAGAAGACTGGAGGATAGCAAATGTTACCATCTTGTTCAAGGAGAGTAGAGACAACCTTGGCAATTTTAGACCGAGTTAAAAATCTCACAACACCAGGTTTATTTGGAATCACGAGCTTTCGAAGTGCTGCTCCTTTATAAGGTGGTTGTGGAGCAGAATCTTAAGACACAGACTTTATTGAAACAGGATTACAGTGTCATGAAATGTAATATTAAACCAGTTTAGCTTAACATGGTCATTCTAAAAGATGAAAGAGTTATTTTCAGTTCCTTCATTTGTAAATCCCAAAACATTTTTAAACTTACATTCTCAAGCTGGATTTTAACAATAGCTGTCATCTCCTTTCAGATACTGCATTGAAGGTGTGACGTCAAAGTGTGTCTGTGTCCCAATGTTAGGTCAGACTGATTCTATTTCTAAGGTGGGAGTTACAGAATCTTGCATGGATTTATGCAGTTCAAAACACATTATCGCTGGTATGAGAATTTTTAATTAATTGTTTGATAATTTAAAACAATGCAAACTGTGGGAAGAAAAGCATCTTTGTTTACTCCTTTTATGGGTTACTCATCAATGCCAAAAACAAGGTACTTAGTCTTTTTGAGCAAAATAAAACGTAATTTTGCAAGTACAAATTTACCTCACGAGATTTTTTTGTGAGTGCAGGGAAGACAGCGTGAGTGTGTGCATGTGGGTGTGTGTGGGGTGGAGTGTCTGTGAGAGAATGTGTCAGTGTAATGGGGTATACGTCTGGGGGGGGGGGGGTGTGGTGCAATGGGGGTCACCTGTAGTGTGACATGAACCCAAAGTCCTAGTTGAGGCCATCCCCATGGGTACTGAACTTGACTATCAGCTTCTGCTTGGCCAATTTGTGTTGTTGCCTGTCACCCAAAGGTCCAAAGTCGAGTGTCCCAAACCGCTGAACTGTTCTCCAACTGGGAGGGAACACTCACGCCTGTTGATTTTTATGCGGTGTCCATTCGTCCATTGCCGTAGCCTCTGCTTGTTCTCGCCAATGTACTGTGCATCAGAGCATCCTTGCCTGCAGTATATGAGATAGACAATATTGGCTGAGTCACATGAGTACCTGCCACGTACATGATGAGTAAGGAGTTGCCATGGATCAATTTATTTTAATGATTTGCAGATTATGTTAATAGATTTTCTGTCAGTTTGTTAAGCGTTGCCTTTCAGAGAGAGGTTCTATATTCACCAAATGCTATTAAGAAACTGGAAATATATTTGCTAAAATCTAAAACTTAAAGAAGGAAATATGATGCCAGATTGAAATCCTGTCCATTCGGATTATGAAAAATAATTGTAGTTTTCACTTGGTTTCTTTTAAGGTGAAATATCACAAAGTACTTTGTTTGCTTTTGAAGTCTAGCCACTAATGTATGCAACTATTCAAAGATTAGTTTCTCATTACAGAAGTGGCATTGACCTATAGGCTACAATGTTTTTATAACTTGCTTCCCATTTAGACTTGACCTAAAGAATATATCATATTGATGGCTTGGAAGTGACTGTTTTAGATAACTTGATGTCTGTGTTTAACTTGATTTAATCTTTCATTTTTAAATTTGCCTGTCCATTGGATTAAAGACTTTTTGTGAGAAATCACTTTTTGATAGTTACACTTAAATTTGATTGGCTTCACTTGATTGAGGCATAACCTTTTGAAGTTAATATTGTTATTGAAGCTTTTAGTAATTTAATATTGAGTTGGTTAGCTTTCCATCATTTCAGGTTTGAATGGTTGTTAAAAAATAGTTGATACTTGTACTACCAGAAAAGTAAAAAGAAATACAATACAGCGGTGATTTATAGAGAAAAGAACCCAATTTAATAGTGAAAGATAACTGGAAAAATGGATTTTAAAGTTTTGTTCAATCCAGATCCAGATGTTTGAGGTGCAGGAGAAACTTGGTTTTGAGCTGAGTATGTTGAATGATTTTAAAATGCCTTTGCTGGCAAATTAGTGAAGGGTTTAACAGTTTGTGACTTTTTGTCTGGCTGAAGGTCTGAGGGTTGTGAAGGGATGCAAAACAAATGGTGAGAGATGTTAAGACTAGGATGATTAAAAAAGGACAGTAAATGCTGATATATTTGCAACAGCAGCATCCTCATGCACACAAACCATTTGCAGGAAAGGTGATTACTGAGAGATTTCACACATTTAGCAAGATGGAGGCTGAAAACATGACAGTGCTGATAATTCCCTTGTATCTCCTGATTTGATGTGTTCTCCTTGCATCCAATCTGTGACCAATATGCCTTTGGAGTCACTGTGCATTAGTTTCTGTAGATGTTTGGTCTATAACTGTTGTTAAACCCACAGGCAATATCTGTTGCATGTTATTGTTTTCTCAATGGATTCCCCCAAAGTAATGTTTTGCACTCTGGTTATGATATTAAAATAGTCAGTTAGGAACAGAGTAACCTATTCAGCCAATCAAAAACTGCTTCGCCATTCTACAGGAGCATGGCTGATCATCCAGTGCAATGCCTTTCCTCACACACACTCCATATCACTTTCGGTCATTGGTATTTCAAAATCCATCAATCTCTATATAAACGTACTCAACGACTTGAGCTTCCAGAAGAAAAAGATTAAGAAAGTGGAAATAAAATTCAAGACTAAATGAGCAAGAATCATAAACATGGACTATAAAGCTGCTACAAGTATGTAAAAAGGGGAAAAAAAAATCCATTACAAGAAAACTCAGGTGAATTTATAATGGGGAATATGGAAATGGCAGAGAAACTAAACAAATACTTTTGTGTCTGGCTTAATGAAGGAAAATACTGGAAAATTTCTAGAAATAATGGAGAATCTAGGGGCGAGTGTAATTGAAGAGTTACAAGATATTAATGTTAAAAAGTAAATGAGGAAAAAGGAGCGGGAGTAAGCTATTTGGTCCTTTTGAGCCTGCTAGACCAGAAGACAATAAGAAATAGGTATAGACCATTTGGCCCGTCAGGCCTGTTCCACTGTTCAGTAAGATAATGACTGATCATCCAACTCAGTACCTGTTCCTGCATTTACCCCTTACCCACTGATCTCTTGAGCCCTAAAACTATGTCTTACTCTTTAAAACCATTCGATGTTTTGTCCTCAACTGCTTTCTGCAAAAAATTCGAAAAGTGAATTTGACAATGTAGATAAATCCTTTGGGCCTGCTGATCTCCATTCAAGTGTTAAAAGAAGTGGCTGTACAGTTGGTAGATGTTCATCTTTAAAAATTGGAAAGAGTCTGCCATACCCTCCTGCACATTGGACGGTAGCAAATGTTATCTCACTTTTAAGAAATGAGGAAAAGTGAAAGCAGAGAATTCCAGATTTGTCAGCCTAGCATTGCTCATAGAGAAAATGCTATGATGTAAATCCCATGGTAACAGGGCACTTTTGAAATTAATGTTTGGACTGGCAGTCATGTTTGAACTTGTTGGGAGGGCTTTTTTGGATGTAACTGGAAAACTAGATGAACAACGTGGAAGTGGTATGTCAAAATTTTCAGAGGACCTTCTGTATGGTCCCATACAAGAGGATAGTTAACATGAGATTGAGGGAAATATACTGGCATTGATTGGAAACTGGTCAGTGGACAGAATAGCACTTTTTTTTTGTTTTCAAAGAAATTGTATTTCATATAAAATCAATCTTTGCTTTTTAACATGATTAAATACTGTGACATGTATCGATGGAGGACAGCAGTCATACATGCACAGCAAGATCCCAAAATAGCAATGAGTTGAATGTTTATGCACATGTTTTCAGTTGTGTTGGGTGAAAGGAAGATGCAGTGGACAAATGTCTTGTTGGTATTTGGTGTTAATGACCAACTGAACTCTTGACCAACAGGGAACCTCCATTTAATGACCCCTCTGATGATGTAGCAACTTCCACCAAACAGCACTGAGAGTACATATATTCTCCAAAGAGATTGCAGCAGCTCATGATCGTAACACAGCACCACTTTCCTGAGGGCCATTATGAATGGGAAATGACTAATGGCCACTTAGTTATGCACACATCTGATGTACAAAAGTTTCTTCGAACCTCCCTATGCATCGTAGTGGAGTGGCCAAGAAGGCACTCTGAAGTACCTGAGCAATAACTGCCCACTATACTGTTCATTGCTGAACGGGAGACAATAGCCTTTATTACTGGAGCATCGATGAAATGTCTTAAGGTACACTGCCTTTCTTGGATCAGTGCGGTTTTACAAAACAGCTTTTTACCAACTTTGATCATCAAGTTGATTGTTTTGAATCAGAGTAGGAACTTGTTTTGAAAACTCTTTAAACTGGAGAAGAATTGAATTTACAATGCTCAAGAATTAACCATGTCTTGCCCTTTAATCTTTCTGTAAAGTTCCATTAAATAACAAGTGCTCAGTGGGTGTGTCTTTTTTTCTCCATCTCTCTGAATCGTAAATTCTAAGGGAAGCTTAAACCCAAGTGTTGAGGTCATTCCTACAATTGTTGCATGTCTTCATTACTGCAGGATAATCACAGGGATCACTTTCTGCTGTTCCTAACACTGTTTCTTTGCTAAAGTTATTCCTGACTGAATCCACATTGTGACTAAATACAATTTTAGATGTTGTAAAATGTCACAAGTAAACGTTTACACATGTAAAATGTTGGACAAAGGGGAGATACAATTTAGTGCGAAACTATTTTCTTAATATTTTAATTTGTATTTCATTTCTTGTATCTTTCAATTATACTGTTTGACGATTGGCTCATTAATTTCTCAATGAATCAATCCAGTCATTTAATATTTATATCATTTTGTTGTTTAGATTGTCATAACTGACATTCCAATTCAAACAGATCGCTCGTAGCCTCGGTAATCTCTATCCTTAACCTCAGCACCACTAAAACAGATTTAAGAGTGATTATTATGTTGTTGTTTGTGGGATCTTGCTGTGCACAAAGTGGCTACATTGTGATAGCAAGTACTGTTTCAGCTGATGCACTTTGGGATGTTAGGACCTCATGACAGATGCTATGTAAATGTAAGTCTTTTTAACCAGTTCACAGTCAGTGTTTTGTCAAATTGCTTGCTTCATTCTCCAGTGAATTTTCATTTTGAAAACCAGTTTGAATCAACAGGTAATAGCTGTGTTGAAATCAGCTTGGTTTTAAAAAAATATTCACTGCCTGGAAGTGTCTATGGAAACGAGTGCACACTCTAAATTCATTAGTCCTGTTCTGATTTATGTTCCTATTAATACTGCATTTATTTCTTAAGAAATGAGTGGAGACAATGACCTAATAAGACCACGAGATAGGAGCAGAATTAGGCCATTCAGCCCATCAGGTCTGCTCTGCCATTCAGTTGTGATTGATATGTTTCTCAACCCGAGTTTCCTGCTTTCTCTCCATAATCCTTGATCCCCTTACTAATCGATGGGTGTGATACCTACTTAAACATAACCTACTTTTGGCTGGTCTGGCAGTCAGAGTAATGTGATACCAACAGCTATAGTACACGGCTTCTCACCAATACCCTGGCATGGATGGAGAATCCCTCCCCTCCCAGCTGGAGAATGGAGTGAGAGTCACGTGGCCCCTTGCAGTAAGACTGTCTGGTACTCAGTGCCAGACAGGCACCTTTTGTTTAGTTTCTGTTTCTCCTCATGCCTTCATTATGGAGTAATATCGGTGTTTCACCAACATGTCTGTGCTTGGTGCTCACTAAACCAGGCATTTGCTGCTAAGGTAGATGTCCTGCTAATAAGACCAACTGAGGAAGAATCTTTCAGCCAGAAGGTGGTTAATCTATGGTACTGTTGGCACAGAGGGCTGTGGTGGCCAGGTTACTGAGTATATTTAAGACAGGTTCTTGATTAGTAAAGGGATCAAAGGTTACAGGGAGCAGGCAGAGAATGGGGTTGAGAAACCTATCAACCATGAACGAATCGTGGAGCAGGTTCAATGGCCTAATTCTGCTCCTGTGTTTTATGGCCTCAGAAATAGGAATAATCTGAAGCTGGATGGAAGCAGGTTCAATAGAGGCATTCATCAGCACATTTGGGTAGAAATAAATAAAGTGTGAGGATATGTGGAAAGAGCAGGAGACTGGCATTAAGTAATCATGCTCATATAAGGGTCAAGTGGCCACCTTTAGCACTATCTCTTTTTCAGGTTTTTGACAATTTAAGTGATTGGCTGTGACTCTTTCCCATGGCACCTTGTCCCATTGTGGATGGTCCTTGGTGGGAACTGAAGCATTGTGGAATTGTCCTTGGTGGGAGCTGAAGCATTGTGGGATTTCCCTTGGTGGGAGCTGAAGCATTACTGTGGTTTTTGTGAATGGACACCTCATGCTTTGTAATTGCTGCAGGGATCAGGCATTTTTCCTGTGAATTCTTACCCATCTATTCCACATCTAGTAGAAGACGTCCTTCTTTCCCTCCTTGGCATGTCCCTCTCTGAGGCCTACAGACAAATGCAGCATTTTGGATATAGTGGCTCTGAGATGGTGAGGCTGTGAGTAGGGCAGACTACGCGCTGCCATTTGGTGTTTGAGCAGGAAACCTGTCTGTGGAGTTAGCACTTAACCTGGAGGGGTTCTGGTCTCCAGGGTCTGTGCCCAGCAGAGACTCCCACATTTGGAAGTCCATTGGGAATGATATTGGCAATTTGCAGTCTGTGTCCTACAGCTGTGCATCTCGGAGGGAACATTGGGTGGAGGCGGGAAGGGGCAGTTTTCAATTCCATCCACCGTATAAAGTGAGGCCCAACAACGAACACTATTGTACCATTTTTCAATAGTCAGACGTCCCAAAGTATTATCAAATACAAATGAACACTATACCACAGCGGGAGCTGTTAAAATAGGTGACCGAAAGCTTGGTCCAAGATGGAGGTGTTTAGGAACATTGCAAAGGAGTAGAAACAGACGGAGCAGATCGGGAAGGAATTCTGAAGCTTAATGCACAGCCAGCTGAAGGTGTGGCTACCCAGTCATCATATGATTTAAAGTTTGAAATTCTCAAAAGGCCTGAATTGGATGAATGCAGGTATGTGGGTGGGTTATGGATCTGCAGGAGAATGCGGTCTATGGAGAGAGTTGAATAATGGTGGGAATGGTGATCCAAGGTAGAAATGGAAATGAGTGTAGCCTCACCCAGCTGAGTGATGGTGGAGGGGTGTTGAAGGAGGATGGTGTGGTCAACGCATAAGTGATGCAAAAATCTCAAGGAGCACACTATGTTATTGGGACTTAGAGTTTCAGTTTGAGCACGGCCAGAAACCAGATTCATCACCTGATGAAGGAGCGTAGCTCCGAAAGCTAGTGCTTCCAATTAAACCTGTTGGACTATAACCTGGTGTTGTGAGATTTTTAACTCGGGAAAGTTAGACATGGATTTGGGAAACAAAAATGAAGGAAGAGAGATTGGGTGTGGTGATAAAGTTTGGAAGAACAGAACAATTTGAAATTGGTAAATATTTGTGATACTGGTTTATTTTGTAAAACATGAATATTTTAAAATAAGTCCTTTTTGTTTGGGATATAAAGTCATGAAATGGAAATATGGATTTTAACATTTTGACTAGTTTGAGCTTGTTTGAGAAAATATGCAAACCTTGAATTTAAATACTGCCAGAACAGAGGGAGAGGCCTGTCTATTGTGGTGCCAGTAAAATGCACCTGATAGTCACCGGGTGAACAAACTATTGTTGCAAAGTAATTTGGATTGAGGCCAATAGTGCAATCAGGCTTGACATGCCAATTCTGCTGTCAGATTTCTGGGTGGAGGGATTATTCTAGTTAGGGCTATAGTTACTGTTGCTGTGTGTGCATTTTTTTTTAAAAGCAATGTGCAGTTCTAAGGGGAGGTTTTCTGGTTGTATTGTGAAAGGAGATGAGCAGATTCAGCTTTATCCTGTTTCACTGCTGCTCTGAGCATGGAGATTTCTTGTCTCATGTCACTGTTCCTGGTTGTGTGGATGGTACAGAAGGAGTTTTGTCAGAATAAATATTTATATCTCACTACAGATTCAGTTGATATTGATTCTGCAATAAGGTTTAAATGCAACTTATAAATTGGCCTAATAATTTAGGGGAGGGGTTAAAATCTTTAAAATACCTAAACTATCACAGGGAGCTGCATTTTTAATGTAATGTATTTGACTCTCCCTACCCCCACCTTTACTCCATTCAATTCCTAATTCCTGATCACCCCCTGGTGTCCTGGTTTCTGGTGATTGCTGAGATGTGGACCAGAGTTCACTGTACCTACCGTCATCCCTATTATCCTGGTCTCCCGGTAAACGTCTGCAGATAGGCTGATCCTCTCTTGCGGTGAATTGGCCGTTCCCTCCCTGTCCCATATGCACACCCCTGCACAACCCCCTCCCCCACATTGCAGGGAGCACTGTTGAATGTGAAATTGAAACAAGCTGATCCCTGGCTCAAACTGAGCGAACCCCCTGATGTCTGGAAAGCCATTATACATGGCGACTTAGATGCCACTGTAGGTGGTGAGGGGAACTCTGCTCACCCAGCATTGAGACTGACACCAAAGGAACAGCTTCCCTTTTCCCTCGTCTGAAAAATGCTGCTGTTCACAGCTTCCTGTTTCTTTAAACTTTGGATGCTACAGATATTCAGGATCCGATCAGAAGGAAAAGAGAGGCTTTTAGTAGGGACAAGGGGAACAAATCAGCGGACCCAACTGCGGAGTACAGAAAGTGCAGGGTGGAGCTACAGAGAGCAATTAGGAAAGCAAAGAGAGCATATGAGAAAGCTCTGTTTGGTAAAAGTTGGGAAAATCCCAAGATATTCAATATCAGTGGGAAGAGAATAACCCAGGAACGAGTGGGGAACAAGGAGGCAATCTGTGGGCGGAGCCAGAGAACACTGGTAGAGTGTTGATGCAAAGTATTGGTTCAATCTTCACTCAAGAGAATAAGGATGAAAGTATGGAACCCAGAGGGAGGGACTGCAAGGTGATTAAGCAAATTGACATCAGTAGGCACAAGATATTGAAAATGTTGGCTGAATTAAAATGAACAAATCTCCAGGCCCAGACTGCTGGAGGCAGGGGATGAAATTGCAGGAGCACTGACCCAAATTTTTAATTCCTCTCTGCCTTACAGGGGAGGTGCCAGAGGATTGCAGAATAGCGAATGTGGTTACAATATTTAAGGAGGGTTGTAGAGATATGCCAGAGAACTACAGACCTGAGAGTCTCATTTCAGTTGTAGGGAAACTATTGAAGAAAATTCTGATGGAGAGCATCTATCTCCACTTGAAGATACAAAGCTTGATCAGGGACAGTCAAAATGGTTTCATCAGAGGGAGGTCATATCTAACAAATTTTGATTGAATTTTTGAGGAGGTGACCAGGCGTATAGATGAGGGTAGTGCAGTTGATGTAATTTATATGGAATTTAGCAAAACATTTGACAAGGTCCCACACAGAAGGCTTATGAAGACAGCAAATGCACACGGGACAAAGGGTCATTTGATGAAAGTGGATTCAAAATTAGTTCAGTTGTAGGAGACAGTGTGTGATGACAGGGGCTGCTTTAGTAACTGGATTAGATTGAACTGGATTGCATTAGTAAATTTGCAGATGATACAAAGATTAGTCAGGTGGTTAACAGTGAGGTTGAGCATCTCGGGCTACACAAAGATGTAAGCAAGATGGTCAAATGGGCAGAAAGTGGCAGATGCAATTTAACCCTGGAAAGTGTGAGATGATATATTTTGGAAGGAGTAATTTGACATTAAAGTTCTGTGGAGCAAAGGGACCTTGGAGTGTTTGTCCATAGATCTCTGAAGGCGGAAGGCCATATTAGTCAGGTGGTGAAAAAGGAATATGGGATACTTGCTTTTATCATTCAAAGCATAGATTACAAAAACAGGGAAGTCGTGTTGGAGTTGCATTGAACTTTGGTGAGACCACAGCTGAAATACTGTGTGCAGTTCTGATTATCACACTACACTGGAGGAGTGCAGAGGAGGTTCACCAGGATGTTCCCTGGGATGGAAACTTTGAAGAAAAGTTGAATAGGCTTGGGTTGGTTTTGTTGGAGCAGAGAAGACTGAGGGGTGATCTGATTGAGTGTATGCAATTATGAAGGGCATGGACAGAGGGGATAAGGAGCAGCTGTTGAATAATTAGTCATGAGGGATCGCTCATTAATGGTGAGGGCCAGGAAGTTTAAGGGGGATGTGATGAAAAGCTTTTTTTTAACCCAGAGTGGTGACAGTCTGGATGTGCTGCCGGGGAGGGTAGTTGCCTCACATCCTTTTTAAAAAAAACACATACCTGGATGAGCATATGACACATCATAACAGTCAAGTGCTGGTAAATAGATTAAGTTCAAGGTCAGGTCTTTCTCACATGTTGGTGCAGACTCGATGGGCTAATGGGCCTCTTCTATACTATGATTCTGTGAAGATAATATTTATTCTTTCCGAGGCTTTCAGCACTAATTCAGTCCCACATAACTCCCCTGTTCTCTTTCGATAATTGCTGTTTCCATTTTCAAAAACCAAACATTCAGTTTTAGCTTTTGTGTGTATTATGTGTGTGTCCATCTGTCTTTATCTGTGCATGTGTGGAAAATCTGAACGCTGAAAGCAGGTTGCTGCTTTTTGCTGACAATAAATGATTTTAGACCTGAAGCATAATTGATAATGGATCACAGCTCATTGTTTGCTGCTGTTAGTCGGGATGATGATTACAGTGGAATGTATTCATTGTGACCTCTTACTATTATATTTGAGAGAATGATACCTATTTTGTTTAAGTGGGAGCGAGTCTGCTGGTTTCAGCTTTTAACTTGAATTGTACAGAAAGTAAATGGGATCATCTCTCATTATCTTGATGAAATCATCTGGATAAAGAAGCCATTGTTTACATTATAGAGTACAATCAGTGGATTTGGGGGTGAGGTCGTGTGGTGGTGTCTGCAAATGGCTTGTTTCAAATGACCACCTCTAGTATAAATGTTTGAGGTGTGCACTTGGACCTAGTCAACATTCAGTTTGTTCATAAAACAGCAGAATTATTCTTTAATGCTTGAAAATTACTGGCTTCACATCAGTAGAAATAGCACGTCATAAGGAACACTATCTCTATTTTATAAACCATCAATATTATCATGATGATTGGAATTCTAACAATTGGTGCAGGGAGGTAATTGTTGTTTTATATTAACTTAGAACATGATTTAATGCAAGGCAAGGTATATGAAGATGAAATGAGTGATGTGAACTTTGATTTAACTGATACTTTCTAAGAATGGCTGATTCTTTTTATAAAAGCAGACTTCACTCTAGCTCTGAGGCCTGGCTTTAATGAATTTCCAAAGTTTTAAAAAGTTGGGTTTCTTTTGTTACACTTGCAGTTCTGTGGGTTGAAAGAGTCAGACATCCTCAACACACAAAAAAGCCATTCAGCCCAACACATCCGTGCCAGTCAAAAACAACTGCCTGACTATTCAAAACCCCAGATCCTGGGGTTTGCATTTACTGGTCATGCAGTAAATAGCCTCATTGGCTATGTTATATTCCTTTCATTTTGATACCACAAGAACTGAATAAATTTAAAACTCGAGTCTGCCAGGTCAGGAAATTACTGATGGAAAAACTGTACACATTAGTCACATCATGGTTAAATATTAAAGATTAGGAATTCTGCCATTCGGTGAGCTCATTTACTTATTAGTTGAGGCCCCCAGCTTAATCTAATAACATGTTTAAAGTCTTTAGCTAGTGTTGTACTGACCTTGAAACTAATTGCGTTCTGGAATTAGTGATTAAACATTTGAGATTCTACTTCTCACAAAGTTACTTCAAGTCCTATTCACCTTCCATCTCCATACTCACTGACCTACACCAGCTCTAAGCATTGTCCTTGTTTTTAAATTCCTCATGAACTCTGCACTCTGTTATCTCCAACTGCTTTATAACCCTCCAAGATATCATTCATCCTTTTAATTCTGGCCTCCTGCGTATCGCCACTTCTAATCCCTTCGGCATTGGAGACTACGCCGTCAGCAGCCTGGGCCCCAAACTCTGGAATTCCTCTGGAAACCTCTCCACCTCTTCCTCTGCTCCTTTAAGATGATCCTTGAAACCTGCCTCTTTTTAAAAAAAAAGTCTTTGATCATTTCTGTAATGGTCCAATCTTTCAGGTATGGCTGTCACTCTTACTCTGTTCTTTTGACGCGCCTGTGTCCAGTGACTGTGTGTTTTAAACCCTTTCAAATTATGTTCTATGGAATTGGCTTGGTTTGTTTTATTTATTTCTTTTGTGTAATAAACTTTGTTTTATTGTTAAAACCAAGCCTGCAGCATTGCTTGCTTATACTCCAGTGAAACAGCACTGCAATAAATTATTAGATGATATTTTTCTTTCTGTCAAGCCAGATTTCATTCTGGGATCTGACCTGTCCAGCAGTAACGTCAGCCAGAACCATATCAACTTTCTAAATTGTTGTACACCCAGGTCAGGAGGGATAACTGGGTTCCCCTTCCTTATTCAGCTAACCCCTCAGTTTGTCACAACAACACAATATACAAAGGATGTCGTCTCTTGTGGTTATTTTTCTCCAGACTAAATTAATTTCTGTTTTAAAAGGAGCTAATTGAGCCTGGCTTTTTTGTGTTAATGAGAGAGTTTATTAGTTACTAACCATGAGAAGAAAAAATGGTCCAACACACATTGCACATGAGAGGGGAGTCCAAAAAAGCTACAAGTTTAAAAAGATGTACAAATCTGAGTTCCTCAAAGTAAATGATAGACTGTTTCAGCTGTTCTATTTGGAGACATTGATAACTCTGTAGGTGTGTGAATAGTTGATTTTGAGATACTTAGCTTTACAGTTCAGCTGAAAGATCTTTATTCTGCTGATTGCAGCTTCATTTGCTTCCCACAAAAGGAAGAGATTTCCTTGTTACGTGCAATGTGCGGTTCTCAGTTGTGACCCCCCCAGCCACACTCCTCTGCGCAGTAAAACACGCAGAACAAAGCTTAGAACCCTCATTCTTGAAAGGGCAAACAGAAACGTGTGCCTCTTCAAACTGCTGTCCTTTTTCTCTCATGATCACAGTCTGAGATAACTTGAGATTACAGTTAAATTTGCAGTTTATTTTACCCTTTTGAAATCTTTTCATTTGAAACTTCCCTCACCATCTGCCAAATTTGACATTCCTGGATCTTGCTCTAGGCCGAGGACAATCCACAGAGACCTCCGGGGCAGTCACTGAATTACATTGCTCAGGAGTTTTGTTTTCCATCAATGTTTGGCTGGATGTCCTCTCTATTTAAAAAAAAACAAGTATAATTAATAAATTCAGCCAAAAATCTGCTAGGTGATCGTGGTGTTACCTGGTTACTGTCCATGGCAATAGATATTGGCTCAGCACAAAGTGGACAAGAGACAGGTCTGTATCAACTAATCACTAACCACTAACTTTATCAGTTGAGTTAAAATAGACATAGAATTCACATTGGTTAAGAAAAGGTTAACAGCAGGCATGCAGTTCATGCAAGGAAAATCCATTTAATTTTCAATCATAGAGCCATAGAGATGTACAGCACGGAAACAGACCCTTCAGTCCAACCCATCCATGCCGACCAGATATCCCAACCCAATCTAGTCCCACCTGCCAGCACCCGGCCCATATCCCTCCAAACCCTTCCTATTCATATACCCATCCAAATGCCTTTTAAATGTTGCAATTGTACCAGCCTCCACCACTTCCTCTGGCAGCTCATTCCATACACGCACCACCCTCTGAGAGAATAATTTGCCCTTTAGGTCTCTTTTATATCTTTCCCCTCTCACCCTAAACCTATGCCCTCTACATCTGGACTCCCCCACCCCAGGGCAGTCAACAAAAATAAATGCTGGCAGCACGGTGGCCCAGTGATTAGCGTTGCTGTCTCACAGCACCAAGGATCTGTATTCGATTCCAGCCTCTGTTTGGAGTTTGCACATTTGCCCCATGTCTGCGTAGGTTTCCTCCCACAATCCAAAGATGTGCAGGTCAGGTAAATTGACCATGCTAAATTGCCCATAATGTTCAGGGATGTGTAGGTTAGGTGCATTAGTCAGGGGTAAATGTAGAGTAATAGGGTAGGGGAATGGGTCTGGGTGGGTTACTCTGTGGGGGATCAGTGTGGACTTGTTGGGCCGAACGGCCTGTTTCCAAACTCTAGGGATTCTATTTAATGATTCTAATAGAAGCTCACACCGGCCAGGTGCTTTCTCTCCAGGCTCGGGGCCCTCTCCACGCCTCCAAGTGTGGGATTTGCTTCTCAAAGGGTGCTCTCTGCAATTTCACTGATGGTACTTTGAAATATTTTCATTTTTATCCTTTTTCCTTCTCTTCGTGAACTGTGATATCTTATTCGTTCTTAGTTTATCTGATGAGCTGGTATCTTCCCACTATAGGTTACACGAAGGACATCTTTAGGATTATCTCATTATTTTTCCTACAAATAAGGACTTGCACCTTATGTCATCCTCCAAGCTGATCTGGTTCAAGCCAGACCAAGCCGGTGCCTGAGTTTCGGGTAACCTCAGTTCACAGGTTTGCTGTTTTTGAGTGTGAACAGCCCCTGGCCAACATTGGGTTATAATGTTGTCATGATGAAAATGTAAGATTACACTTAACTTACGTGTAGTTGCAGCTCCAAGAAACTCTTAACGATAATCTATACTTACTACAATTAGATTTTTTTTTTCTGGTTTGTTTTAATTAGATCAGTGTAACTTTATCATTTTTTTTCCCATTTGTGATGTCAATGTCACTGGTTAAGCCGCATTTATTGACTATCCCTAATTGCTCAGAATTATTACTGTGGGTCTGGAGTCACATGTAGGCCAGACCGGGTAAGGATGGCTGATTTCCTTCCTAAAGGATATGAATGAACCTGATGGATTTTAACAACAATTGACGGTGATTACATTGTCTCGAATAGGCTAGCTTTTTACTCACACTGTTGACTGGTGTGTGCTGTGCTTAGAGTTTCTTTCATAACAAAAGCAATTTGATCATTTTCCATCTTTTAAAGAGAGAAATATGTTTTTCCTGTGCTACAGTGACAATTCCAGCTGCAGGTAGTTATTCATCATTTTTGCATTCCCTGATATTTTCAAGTTCTGTTGTGTGGGATACTGAGCACAGTTCACTAATATTCACATCTCTCTCGGCGCAGGTACTGCCAGACTTGCTGTGTGTTTCCAGCATGAACATTTTTAAATGTATTTATTATCTGCTATTAAGATTTATCATATAATTAACAAATTTCACTACTGGCTATTAATCTACATTTTAATGTAATTAATACAATCACTCCTTACGCTATAATAAATCGTGACTTAGAAGTTTTATAAAACATCTTGTCAAAACGGTGTGTGTGGATATTTGAAGTTGATTCCTGGTAATGTACAGGTTGGGGAATTGACAGCATTATTAAACTTTAAAAATTATATCAGTGGTTTCTGTGGTTATCTTAGTCAAAGCAGAATTATGATGTAGAGATACCGGTGTTGCTCAAAAGCCGCACAACCTGCAGGCAGTCAATCCATATAACATTTTATAAATTCCTACTTTGGAAACAGAACCAGTCTGACTCAAGATTGGGATACAGACAGACTCTAACCTGACACCTTTAATTCATTGTCTGTCTGAGTTGAGATGTCACTTTTTTTTAATAAAACCTTAAGTTATCTTGAGAATGTGATTTAAAAGAAGTTCTGGCGTTTACATATTAATGAACCAAAACCTGAAGCCCATTCTAAAGCAGATTTAGGCACCTAGTTTGAGTTTGACAAATTGTAAAGAATATTGGAATCATATATTTGAAAATTGTCATTCCGTCTCTTTGGAATAATGTTGATTTGAATGACTATCTGGACAGTTTCATGGGCCACCTATTTAGAGATTCAGTTTTTCAATCTCTACAAGCTGTTTCAAACTTTTCACTGTACTCATTTGAGTACATGCGAGAATGAAGTTAATTCAGTTCAATTACTTATTTTCCATATTTCAGCATTCTGATTGGGTCAGATTCCTGTCCTAATTTCCTATTTAAACTTTTATCATCTTTGCAGGTGGAGGTGGTTTCATTTGAGAAAATCTGAAGTAGTTATAACTTTGCTGTAAAATGAAATGTGTAATCAAACTACCACAGGAAGAAATGCACAGCTTCAGTCCTGAATCTTAGGCCTTTGCAAATCGTTCAAAACTCTTTGATACAGTCAGTGAACCTTATTAGCTGCAATATGGACTGTGCTTACATGAGTAAATATTCTGGGAATAAGGGAAACATTGGAAGTATCTCATTTGTAGAATTAAGATATTCCAAACTACAATGTGTACGCAGTTTCCAGTTCTATGGAAGTTTCACATTTCTACAGGAAAACTCATCCTCCCTATAAAAGGTTAAATCTTGTTCTGATTCTTTATGAATCATTGAAGTGGGATTCACAGTTTTGTTCTAGTTACTTGTGAATTGACCCTGCTTACAACTGAATCTTTGGAGTTGGTGCAACTGTCATGACTTCTCTCTCGCCCATTCAAACCCATGGGGAATGTTATCATGGCAATGTTTGTTGATACGTCCTTAAGTGTACTATCATCTCTCTCCATCTCTGCCTGTCCTAAACAAAAACCTGACCAAAAACAAGTCTTTCCTTGTGATCACTGGGTAAAGTCATTGACTATAATTGGGGATTTCTGAAGGAAAAGCTGTAAAAGTGAAATCTAGCTTTAACACTGCCTATTGATGAAGATGATTAGGTGTTGGAGATATTAAAATAAGCCTTGAGTTAGAAAGGGAACTTGTGTATTTTGGACACCTACCTGTAGGAAAATTGCATCATCCTCTCAGGTTCCCTTTCAATCTGTGATTCCTGGTCACTGACACTTAGTCTAATGGAAACAGTTGTGTTTATCTATTAGATGATGAATTAATTGTGAGAGATGAAAAGACTGTAACATTGCTGATTGGTCTAAATGTCATAGATTCAGGTTTCTTTCTCCCTTGAGACACGAATGCTCAAAGCGCCTCATTTAAACCCTCCGAATGAAGTCGCTCCTGTTCCTATCATGTGGCTGCTGGGTCAGTGATGGGGATTGTAAAATGCACCATAAAGTTTACAGTCAATACCTGTCTCTTAGGAATCAGGAAGTGAGGTTATGTCGAGGTAAAGACAAACTCAAAGAACAAAATCATTATCCTTCTCTTGAATGTAGAAATGAAAGCTTGGCTAGCCTTGCATATTTCCATCTTATCCATGTGTTTACATAGGTTAATTCTTGACAAGTATTTCAGGTTTCTGTAGGTGACCCTTGTCATTGCTGCATGTAGATTCTGAAATGGCATCAAAGCTCATTAAGAATGAGCTTCAGAATGAAATGGCAAAGTCCAAAGTCAGTTTTTTGACATGATTTTTCATGCAATTTTGAATATTTATAATCTGATAAACTAGCTCTGAACAATGACCATTTACTCAACTTTGTGGAACTGGATGTGATTAGTTATAGAACCTTTATCTTCCTTTTGTGTATTTCGCCATCTCAAAAAAGGACCAATTACAAATCAAAGTTTTTATTTTACTTACCTGTATAGTCTGACATCTCACTGTTGAAATAATCTTCTTTCATCATTTGTTCAACAATACACCTCCACTTAACCCCTTGGGAAGTTCAAGAGCTGTAGGTAATGGATGATTTGGGAGAGATGGATACTTAAGAAAATAAACATAATACTCCTATGACTCTATAATCAGTTCTTACCTTTCCAAATACATGTAAATCCTGTTCATCAGGATTCCCTCCAATAATTCCCTCCTTACTATCAATGTCAGGCTCACTGGTCCATAGTTGTGTGGCTTTTCCTTACCACCTTTCTTACATAGTGGCACCACATTAGCCAATTTCCAGTCTTCTGGCACCTCCCCTGTGGCTATCGATGATCTATATATCTCAGCAAGGAGCCCAGCATTCATTTCCCTAGCTTCGCAAAGAGTTCTAGGGAACCGTGATCGTGTCCTGGGGATTTTTCCATCTTTATGCCTTTTAAGACATCCAGCACCACCACCTCTGTCATATGGACCTATTGTGATTCAGGGTACCCAGATCCCTCTGTAGCTGTGTTCTTCACTCTCTTGCTCCACCTATCTTTCTATTCTTCCTAGCAAAGTGGGTAAGTTTACATTTTCCTACATTACACTGCATCTGCAAAACTTTCACCAACTCACTTAGCCTATCCATATTCCTTTGTAGTCTTCTTGTGTCCTCTCCAGCATTTACTTTCCCAGCTATTTTATGTCAACAGCAACTTTAGCAGCCATGCATTTGGTCCCATCATCCACATCATTGATAAAAATAATAGAGGCCCCAGCACAGATCCCAGTGGCAGTGCTCTCACCACATCTTGCCAATGTGAAAATGACCCATTTACCCTTTTGTTCCTGTTAGCCAGCTAATCTTTTAATATATTCCCCCAAACCATAAGCTCTTGTTTGAGTAAAAACCTTCTGGAAATCTGCACCACATTCACAGATTTTATCCACATTGATTGAGACTTCCTCAAAGAAAACTGTCATATTTTGGCTCTGCCTGACTGCATTGAGATTTTCTAAGTGCCCTCCTGAGCAGATCTAAGCATTTTGTTTATGACAGCTGGAAGGTAAACTGGCCTGTCGCTTCCTGTTTCTGACTCGTGTCCAGCATCCCCCTCTCTGAAAAAGAGCTATGTTATCCATCTGATAAGATCTCTATAGAATCTAGGGAGCTTAATAAATGCATCAGACAAGCAGGAGGCTGGAAGAACACAGCAAGCCAGGCAGGATCAGGAGGTGGAGAAGTCGACGTTTCGGATGTAACCCTTCAGTCCTGAAGAAGGATTACACCAAAAAAGTTGACTTCCCCACCTCCTGCTGCTGCCTGGCTTGTTGTGTTCTTCCAGCCTCCTGCTTGTCTAACTTGGATTCCAGCATCTGCAGCTTTTTTGTCTCTACTAGATGCATCAATCTTAAATTTATAATTTGATTATCTACCTTGTAAGATCCTATAATGAATTCCATCCGGATCTGGGGACTAGCCACCTTATTGATGTAATAATTATCTCCATATTGTTTCTCTAGTGATTGTAATTGCTTTAAGTTCTGTCAACCTTTCACCGCTGGATTTAGAATAACTTTAGGGATATTATTTGAATCCTTTACAATAAAAGTATCTGCTCAATGCATCAACATTGTGTATTTGCCCTTCTTAATTCCCTAGATGGAAATGTGTTGCTGGAAAAGCGCAGCAGGTCAGGCAGCATCTAGGGAACAGGAGAATCGACGTTTCGGGCATTAGCCCTTCTTCAGCCCTTCTTAATTCCCTAGACTCCCTTGAAAGGGCTAACACCCATTTTAGCTGCTCCTTTCCTCATTAAATATCCAAAGGAACCTGTATTTCTGGCTACATTTCTCTCATTCTAATTTCTTTCTTCCTTTTTGGTCTTTAGGTTTTTAGATTTTGTCCAATCTTCTGACCTGCCAGTCATTTTGAGGAATTATCTGCTTTTTTCAGCTTGATACTACCTTTTAACTTCCTGAAGTCATGGGTGGCATTTCCCTCTCTTATGGATCCTTATCACGGATATATCTTCACTGAATGTTATCAAATTCTTTGATCACTCCTTTTGATTGGTTTGATTGATTTCAGAAAAATTGTACTGAAAATTGCAGCACCGGGTGTTCGTAAAGATTGGAGCCATTAATTCGCTCACTTTATTGAATCCATCTGACCAAAAATATATTTACACTGAAGCCCAGCTTCAGTACACAATTTCAGGTCTACAGTTTCACAGTAATGAATTTTCAGGAGTTCTAGATTTAATTTTGATTAAAATCTTTGCTTCATTTCTGAATATGGACAACACTCTAAAAGGTTGAACAAAAAACACACAAAGAACTGCAGATGCTGGGAATTTGAAATAAAAATGGAAACTGCTGGAAACACTCAACTGCTCTGGCAGCATCTATGGAGAGAAAGCAGAGTTAATGTTTGGGGTTTTGTGTACCTTCCTCAGGAGTGATTGTGGCTCAGACAAGGTTTGTGTATATGCTGAAGACAGGAAGGAATAACCTGCTGAGTTTCACCAACAATTTCTGTTTTATTCCGAAATGTCTGTCTGGGACCTGGTTTCATTACTTGCCCCTAAAATTTCAAGTAATTTTGTTTTTATAAAGGTACAGGTGTGACTAATCACCTCGCCCTGGCTTGTATTGTCCTGTGACATTTCCTTTTCAGCCCCTCCCTATTTGTGAAGGAATTCTGCTGCTTGTTAGTTCAAGTCGATAAGGTTGGCTGCGGGTCTCCTGACTGCACAGTTGTGTTGGAATTCTCCGTACTTTGAACTGGCTTAAAGCCAGCTGATTTGCTCCTCCCCATTTTGCAATGTGACCCCAATGTTGAAATATGGAACAAAAACAAGGTCAGCTTGGAATATATCCTCAAGGTGATAAATGCTGTTTTGTGTAAATTTGATCATGGCTGCATATTAAAGATCACTGCCTTCACAATGGCGTCTGACTGTTCTGAGCTAGTTTAGAGAGGTTTGTAGTTTTTTATTGTTGGAAAATCGAAAGTGAAGGCCACACCATTGTACTGTGTAGTGTCAGTGGTTTCTAACTGGTTTCAGTGACTATTCTGAAGCGGGCTGTCACTAACTCCTGCGTGTGCACGAGGTGAAAGCAGGGTAGGAGGATTGTATTATTAGTCTGGCCTGATGATCATTCAGCTGCCATTTTGCTTAGACCAGCTTTGAAAAAACACTTGTTAAAAAGCAAAAAACTTCAGATGCTGGACATCTGAAGTTAAAAACAAAAATGCTGGAAATACTCGACAGGTCTGGCATTATGTGTAAAGAGAAACGGTGTTACTTTTTCAGGTCTAAATAATTTTCCATTGAAATCCAGAATTGTTAGTCTCAGAATGAAGACTAGATTAGAGTGGTGCTGGAAAAGCACAGCAGGTCAGGCAGCATCTGAGGAGCAGGAAAATCGAAGTTTCGGGCAAAAGCTCTTCATCAGGCTTTTGCCTGAAATGTTGATTTTCCTGCTCCTCGGATGCTGCCTGACCTGCTGTGCTTTTCCAGCACCACTCTAATCTAGATTCTGATCTCCAGCATCTGCAGTCTTCACTTTGGCCTAGTCTCAGAATGAAGGCCATTCGGCTTATTGTGTCTGCACCAGCTCACAGGTTATAATGATTCTGTTCATTCTCCTGTCTTTTCCCCGTTACCCTCTGCATTTTCTAATTCAGTAATTATCCAATACCCTCTTGAACATTTTGATTGATTGAACCGCCTCCATCACACTTCCACGAAGTGTATTGCATGCTCGAACTAATCCGTATGAGAAAAAGGCATCTCTCATCTTTGTCTGTGTTTTCTCATTGTTGATCCTTTTCTGAAAGGGTACAGTTTCTGACTGTCTACTCTGTCCAGAACCATCATGATTTTGAAAACTTTGAACAAAGGATCTCTCAGCCTTTTCCTCACTGAGGAAAACAGCCCTTTCAATCCCACCTTTACGACTGAAGTTTTCCTCATCCCTGGAACAGTTTGTGTAAAGCACTTTCTCACTCTCTCCAATGTGTTCATATTCTGACTGAAATATAGCTCCCAGAACTGGGGAGGTCTAATTCAAACATTTGTTCAGCTGCACAAATCTTGGTTCAGCAAGATTTCAATGTCAGGTGAAATGCTTGTGTCACTATCGAGGAATTGGGATTACTGTATTACAGGAGTTGATCGAGAGCTGTTGTTGCTCCACATTCTCATTTTGTTTTGAATGGCCTTTGAACAGGAAATGTCCTCTTGTGAGGGGGTGATGAAAAGAGGTTGCTCAGAGATAACATGCACCAAGAACCATCTTTCTTTCCATCTCTACTTCAGCCAGGAGTAATGTCTGAGCAGGCTGCCACTCGCCAATGAGATTGTTACATTCATGCCAAGGGAGTGACATTTCCAGGATCCAGCTGTCCCTGTCGCTCTGATTCTATCCTGTGGATCGGATCTTCTGAAGCTCGTACCAGTAACATCCCTCAGTTCATCTCCGTGTCTGGGAGGTCACTGAAGCACTGTTCATTGCTTCCTGTTGTCTTATATCTTGCCATTTCAGAGAGGAATAGGTTTCGGTGCATTTCTTAAATTTATTTAAAATTCATCCGCATTGCAGTGGCTGTGGAGTAACTTTTATGACAGATCAGGTAGAAATGAAGATTTCCTTCCCCGAATGAGATGACTTTTTACAGCAATTGATGAGCTTGTCTTGATCACCATACTAACTTATAATTCCAAATTTTATGAATTTATTTAAAATTCCACCATCTTACTCTGGAATTTAAACTATGCATTCAAATCCTGGGTCTGAGACACTGTTTCAGTGACACCCCCCTGTTACCCTGCAGTCCATCTCTCGCTCTCTCTCTGGGTCACAGTGTATCTGGAAGATGTGGACTGGATAAAGTGTAGAGCTGGGAAGTGCACAGCAGGTCAAGCAGCATCAGAGGAGTAGGTCAGAACCTTTCATCAGGACTGGTTTATCCATGGTTGAGGGTTTGGGAAAGGGAGGAGAAAGTGAGGTCTGCAGATGCTGGAGATCAGAGCCGAAAATGTGTTGCTGGAAAAGCGCAGCAGGTCAGGCAGCATCCAGGGAACAGGAGAATCGACGTTTCGGGCATAAGCCCTTCTTCAGGAATGAGGAAAGTTTGTCCAGCAGGCTAAGAGAAAAGGTAGGGAGGAGGGACTTGGGGAGGGGCGTCGGAAATGTGATAGGTGAAAAGAGGTCAAAGTGAGGGTGATAGGTCAGACTGGGGTGGGGGCAGAGAGGTCGGGACCTCCGCGGCTATGGGGAATAACTCTGTCTCTGCGGTCGCCGCAGCCACTTCCGCCCCCAGTGACGTCACTAACCTACATGCCCACATCGCCGCATGTGTCTCCGCCCCCACGCCGATCTCCATGTCTGTCTCCACACCTAACCCCGCCCCCCGGTGAGTTCCGTCACCACGCCTAACCCCGTCCCTTCGCCGATCTCCGACTGCATGCCTTACCCCGCCCCCACGCCTATTTCCGTCAACACGTCTAACCCCGCCCCTTCGCCTATCGCCATCACCACGCCCAACCCCGCCTCCACGCCGATCCCCGTCCCCG
>NC_057738.1:48554343-48602115 GCF_004010195.1 Chiloscyllium plagiosum
TGTCGGTGTTGATTCGGTCGCCTGAGATAGAAATAGAGAGGTCGAGGAAGGGGAGGGAGGAATCTGAGACTGTCTAGGTGAATTTGAGGTCGGGGTGGAAGGTGTTGGTGAAGTGGATGAACTGTTCAACCTCCTCGTGGGAGCACGAAGCGGCGCCGATACAGTCGTCGATGTAGCGGAGGAAAAGGTGGGGGGTGGGGCCAGTGTAGTTCGGAAGATGGATTGTTCCACATATCCTACGAAGAGGCAGGCATGGCTGGGGCCCATGCGGGTGCCCATGGCTACTCCTTTCGTTTGGAGGAAGTGGGAGGATTGGAAAGAGAAGTTGTTCAGGGTGAGGATCAGTTCAGTCAGTCGAAGGAGGGTGTCAGTGGAAGGGTACTGGTCGGTACGGCGGGAAAGGAAGAAGCGGAGGGCTTTGAGTCCTTTGCGATGGGGGATGGAGGTGTACAGGGACTGGATGTCCATGGCGAAAATAAGGCGTTGGGGACCGGGGAAGCGAAAATCATGGAGCAGGTGGAGGGCATGGGTGGTGTCCCGAACGTAGGTGGGGAGTTCTTGGACTAAGGGGGACAGGACGGTGTCAAGGTATGCGGAGATGAGTTCGGTTTGGAAAAGGGGTCAGTCTGAGTGTTGCTGAGATCACAGAACACCTTCCATCCCTGTAGCCTGGTCCTCAGAGCCAGGTTCTTGGCATTTATCCTGAAAAGGTGCTGTCTTTCCACCATGCTTCAGAGGCTTCATCTGGAGAAGCCCCTGCAGAAACAGGATCTTGTTGCTTTCCATTTTCTTCACTCAAGCCTCCTGTGCTGCATTGGAAAATGCCAGGAATCCTCACTGCGGTTTAATTACTCAGGTATCCTCCTGTTGAGAAAGTTATTTCCTGCTGTCTCTAGCCCCTGCTGTAGTTAGATTCAGTCCGGCATGAAATCTGAGTGAGTTTTAGCCTTGCACCAACATCTGTCGACTGTGCTGAGCAATGCCAGTCTCTCTGTGGTTAACATTGGATTGGATGCTGCAACGACAGAGCTAGGCTAGTATACGATTAGATTAGATTAGATTAGATTAGATTACCTACAGTGTGGAAACAGATCCTTTGGCCGAACAAGTCTACACTGACCCTCCGAAGAGTAACCCACCCAGACCCATTCCCCTACCCCCTATTTAGCCCTGACTAACGCACCTAACACTATGGGCAATTTATCATGGCCAATTAATGTGATCTGCACATCTTTGTGATTGTGGGAGGAAATCCATGCAGACACAGGGAGAATGTCTGTGTGGACTTTACACAGTTGCCCAAGCCTGGAATCAAACCCGGGTCCCTTGCGCTGTGAGGCAGCAGTGCTAACCACTGAGTCACTGCGCCGCACCTAAGCAATAGGAGAAAGTGAGGACTGCAGATGTTGGAGGTTAGAGTCGAGTGTGTGGTGTTGGAAAAGCGCAGCAGGTCAGGCAGCATCCAAGGAGCAGGAGAATCGACGTTTCGGTCAAAAGCCCTTCATCAGGAATGAGGCTGTGAGCTGATGGGATGGTGAGATAAATGGGAGGGGGGGTTGAATTGGGGCCAAGGTAGCTGGAAATATGATAGGTAATGGAGTTGGGGGTAATGGTGTTAGGTCGGAGGGGAGGGTGGAGTGCATAGCTTGGGAAGGAAGATGGACAGGTCATGAGGGTGGTGCCAAGTTGGAAGGTTGGATCTGCGATAAGTACAAACAGGCTAAAGTAAAAGAACTGCCGATACCTGGAAATCTGAAATACAAATGGAAATTGCTGGAGAAACTCATAAGGTCTGGCTGCATCTGTGGATGAAAAGCAGGGTTACCGTTTCAATCCTGATGACTTTTTGAAAGAAAGGTCTTGTGTAGTTTGCATGCTCCTTGCATCACTCCCATTGGTTAGGAGGTAATTATATTTTACAATAACTGTGCCCAATAAGAGGCCTTGTTGCAATTTAGCCCTTTGCAGTCACTGCTTATGTTTCAGGACACTGATTGGAGTTATAATTGATCAAATCTGATATCATTTAGACCATTTTGTATATTTTGTATTATTATAATAATAAAGTCCAACACCACTGGAGTTTTCTGCAGTGATTTATAATATATTAATAATAAGTTAATCATTCTTCCTCCACCTAAAATAAGGAATAAAAAAAAAGGAAGGCAACAGGTACATTATAAATTCAGGAATTTTCCATTAGCTGGGGCCACTGTTAATGAATAAATATTTCTGGGATGCTAGTTTGTGCAATGTTAGGGAGGCAGACTTTGTGAATCATCAGCATAAATCCTGTTCGGATACTTCAGAGCAGTCTCCCAGAACAATTGCTCTACTTTGACAAGGTAGGGAACTCCCAGGGGGACAGTGGGAATGCTTTAGGGATGATCTCCAAACATCCCTAAATAGGTCAGACCTCCCAGCGAGCTAGGCAGCCTCTGGTTTGTGACTAACCAGAATGGAGAAGGTTCGCAGAACTCCAAGAGATACCGACGTAAAGGATAGGGGTTGGACAGAGCAGACAAACCTCAAAACAACCCACTTAGTCACCTCTCCTTCCCCCTCATAGCAGAATCTGTAAATCGTGTATTGGACCCGTCAGCCACCTTCAGACCAATCAAGCCAGAAAGAGAGAGAGAGACACACACACCGTCTCCCTCCAGCCAGGGGGACCGCCAATGAGGAAAGCTTTGTTTGGTTAACAGCCTTTTGTGAAGGGCTTTTGCCCGTAACGTCGACTCTCCTGCTCCTCGGATGCTGCCTGACTGGCTGTGCTTTTCCAGCACCACTCTCATTGACTCTGGTCACTTATGATACAAAATATTGATTCATATGCGGATTGTTTATGTGTGAAGATTCAAAGAGGAATTTTTATTGTAATAATTATCTTCTTGGATTCTTAATCTCTCATCTACATTGAGCAATTTAAAGTTTTTAAAATTGCTTTAACAGCTTCATGTTTCAATGCACGGCGCGGGTTGATAGCCAGTTATGCTTTACACTGTAGCCCCTATCTGTGGCTGCAAGTATACAGCGATCCCTAACAGTTTCACAAACAGACTTGAATGAGTTTTAATTATGAATTTCTCAAAAGTGGAGGATTGGTTTCAAATTGGGATCTTTTGTCAGTCATTTGCTTCCAGCATTTTCCTCCCTCTTTTTCAAAATTTCAATGTTTACTATGTTTTTTGATTTCCAAAACATTTTAAAGTCTGATTCAGATCCTAACAGCACTATAGGTGTTCCAACAGAATGTGGATTTGTAGTTCTAGAATGTAGCTCACCACCATCTTCTTACAGGCAATTAATGCTAGTCTCCCCAGTGATAACCGCGTCCTCGCTGGCCTCCCCAGTGACACCCGCGTCCTCGCTGGCCTCCCCAGTGACACCCGCGTCCTCGCTGGCCTCCCCAGTGACACACGCGTCCTCGCTGGCCTCCCCAGTGATACCCGTGTCCCAAGAGTGAATTAAAAATAAACTCTCTCAGCTGCTGGCGAATGTTAATGATGTTATGCTGTTTTCCATCGCAATGTGTGATGTGTACATGTACCTTTTTAAAATAAGGTTATTGAATCCATTATTTCTGGAAATATTATCTTTGGCAGTTATTCATGTATTTCACTTTCTCAATTGTTTGAGAAATTAATTGTTGCAAACTGATGAACATAATCTGTGAGTAAAGTTAGAGAATTGGAATGGAACTGCCTTTTGAGCCAAAGGTTTGTTTAAATGGTTTTGAGTCTGTGTGTAAGTCCTGTTATAGAATGAGGCTTCCTTTGGTCTATGTTTCAGTCAGTTTGGAGTTAGCTTTGTTCAGCTTGAAGGCTGGATTATTCCCCAAGGTTTATGGATGAATTACTTTTGGTGCTTCAGTCATAGTTATCAGGTCAGTTATGGCACAGAAGGTGGCCGTTCAGTCAATCAAGTTCATGCCTGCTCCCAAACTAGTCAGTCCCATTCCCCTGCTCTGTCCGTGTAACTTTATATTAGTTTTCTTAAATTTGGAGATTCAGAGAAATGGGGGAAATTATTGATGCATTGGATCTCACTTTTATACCTGGTATTACATGTACCTTTTTACATTCTTCAGAGAACTGTGTAGCTTACATTTTATTTTATGTTGACTAGACATTTTTATTGACTGCAGACTGAGAGCTCTCTGAAGTTATAAATTTTTTAAAATTATAAGCATAGCTGTATCTCTTAAAGCTGCATTATTGATCTGTTTGGAGATGAATATCTATTTTTAAATGTTTTAATTGGCTCTTGAAGGATGTAATCTTTGAAGAGAAAATGAGGTCTGCAGATGCTGGAGATCAGAGATGGAAATGTGTTGCTGGAGAAGCAACTGAAGAAGGGCTAATGCCTGAAACGTCGATTCTCCTGTTCCCTAGATGCTGCCTGACCTGCTGCGCTTCTCCAGCAACACATTTCCATCTCTTGAAGGATGTAGCAAAGTAAAATTATTTTGCACAGATTTAAGCCTAATGTGGTGATTGCTGGGAAATATGTAACAGCCACAAGTTCCAAACCTGACAATATGCTATCAGAGCATTTGCTGCTACCTCTAATGGGCCAACCCTACACTTTGCTGTTATGTGATGAGACACAGATCCCATTGTGTGCACCATTCTCTGGGGGATTTGAGGTGAAAAACGTTTGGAGATATCTTTGATGAAGCTATTTAATATGATAGTTTTAATTTGCATAATTAATCCTGTCAACTTTGTTTTATTTGTGTAAGAAATCAGAGGGATGTAATAAATAGAGAAATGAGCAGATCTGATTCAAGGCGAATTTTGGAGCTTTGAATTGAGGACTGTGAGCCAATATATTACAAATAACGACTGAATTTCTACAGTTAACACTTGCTAAATGTTTGACTGTCTCAAATCAAAACTTTGAGATGTGTCCTGATCACATGATATCTGAATTATCCATATCTTATTCTGAATGCTGCTTGAAGCCCCCAAGTTGGAAAAAGGCTGTGCAAACAGACCTCGCTGTGTGATTCTTCATGTGCCTCACCATTTCTGTTCTTTTCTATTGTCTGGGTCTGTAAATACTCTGTTTCAATGGTTTAAAATTGCCTACTTTGGGATTTCAACAATTACACTTTTAGGATATGGGCACTGCTGGCTGTACTGTAGGTTGACCCATAATGTCCTTAGAGGGGAAATTCCAGGATTTTGACCCAGCAACTGTTAAGGAAGGGTGATATATTTACAAGTCAGGATGGTGAGTGGCTTGGAGGGAGACTTGTAGGGGTGGTGCTTCCATGAATCTGTTGGCCTTGTCCTTCCAGGTGGAAGTGGTTGTCGGCTTGGAAGGTGCTTTCTAAAGGTTTTTGGTAAATTTCTGCAATGCATCTTGTGGACTGTATACACTGCAACTACTGAGCATTGATGGTGTCGGGAGTGGATGCTTGTGGATGTGCAAATCAAGTGAGCTGCTTTGTCCTGGATGGTGTCAAGCTTCTTGGGTGTTGTTGGAGCAACACCAATCCATGCAAAGGGGGAGCATTCTCCACTTGACCATAGTTTTTATGTTGAGTAGAATCAGAACTGAAGCAATCTCCTTCCCCCGACCCTCACACCCGCCCCACCCCCACCCCCACCCATCCCATCCCATCCCATCCCATCCCATCCCCCTGCCAGAATGGCCTGCTTCCACATAGAGTCATAGAGATGTACAGCATGGAAACAGACCCTTTGGTCCAACCCATCCATGCCGACCAGATATCTCAACCCAATCTAGTCCCACCTGCCAGCACCCGGCCCCTCAGAACCCTTCCTATTCATATACCCATCCAAATGCCTCTTAAATATTGCAATTGTACCAGCCTCCACCACATCCTCTGGCAGCTCATTCCATACATGTACCACCCTCTGCGTGAAAAAGTTGCCCCTTAGGTCTCTTTTATGTCGTTCCCCCTCTCACCCTGAACCTATGCCCTCTACTTCTGGACTCCCCAACCCCAGGGAAAAGACTGTCTACTTACCTTATGCATGTCCCTCATAATTTTGTAAACCTCTATAAGGTCACCCCTCAGCCTCCGACCCTCCAGGAAAAACAGCCGCAGCCTGTTCAACCTCTCCCTGTAGTTCAAACCCTCCAACCCTGGCAACATCCTTGTAAATCTTTTCTGAACCCTTTCAAGTTCACAACATCTTTCCGATAGGAAGGAGACCAGAATTGCATGCAATATTCCAACAGCGGCCTAACCAATGTCCTGTACAGCTGCAACATGACCACCCAACTCCTGTACTCAATACTCTGACCAATAAAGGAAAGCATACCAAACACCTTCTTCACTATCCTATCTACCTGTGACTCCACTTTCAAGGAGCTATGAACCTGCACTCCAAGGTTTCTTTGTTCAGCAACACTCCCTAGGACCTTACCCTTAAGTGTATACTTCCTGCTAAGATTTGCTTTCCCAAAATGCAGCACCTCACATTTATCTGAATTAAACACCATCTGCCACTTCTCTGCCCATCGGCCCATATCTGGTCAAGATCCTGTTGTAATCAGAGGTAACCCTCTTCGCTATCCACTACACCTCCAATTTTGGTGTCATCTGCAAACTTACTAACTGTACCTCTTATGCTCGCATCCAAATCATTTATGTAAATAACAAAAAGTAGAGGACTCAGCTCCAATCCTTGTGGCACTCCATTGGTCACAGGCCTCCAGTCTGAAAAAAACCCTCCACCACCACCCTCTGTCTTCTACCTTGGAGCCAGTTCTGTATCCAAGTGGCTAGTTCCCCCAGTATTCCATGAGATCTAACCTTGCTAATCAGTCTCCCATGGAGAACCTTGTCGAACGCCTTACTGAAGTCCATGTAGATGACATCTACCGCTCTGCCCTCCTCGATCCTCTTTGTTACTTCTTCAAAAAACTCAATCAAGTTTGTGAGACATGATTTCCCACGCACAACGCCATGTTGAGTATCCCGAATCAGAGCTGAAAATGTGTTGCTGGAAAAGTGCAGCAGGTCAGGAAGCAATCAAGGATCAGGAGAATCAACGTTTCGGGCATAAGCCCTTCTTCAGGAATGGCTTATGCCCGAAATGTCGATTCTCCTGTTCCTTGGATGCTGCCTGACCTGCTGCGCTTTTCCAGCAACACATTTTCTGCTCTGATCTCCAGCATCTGCAGTCCTCACTTTCTCCTATCCCGAATCAGTCCTTGCCTTTCCAAATACATGTACATCCTGCCCCTAAGGATTCCCTCCAACAACTTGCCCACCACCGAGGTCAGGCTCACTGGTCTATAGTTCCCTGGCTTGTTTTTACCGCCTTCTTAAACAGTGGCACCACATTTGCCAACCTCCAGTCTTCCGGCACCTCACCTGTGACTATCGATGATACAAATATCTCAGCAAGAGGCCCAGCAATCACTTCTCTCGCTTCCCACAGAGTTCTAGAGTACACCTGATCAGGTCCTGGGGATTTATCCACCTTTGTGCACTTCAAGACATCCAGCACTTCCTCCTCTGAAATCTGGACATTTTGCAAGGTGTCACCATCTATTTCCCTACAATCTATATCTTCCATATCCTTTTCCACAGTAAATACTGATGCAAAATATTCATTTAGTATCTTCCCCATTTTCTGTGGCTCCACACAAAGGCCGCCTAGCTGACCTTTGAGGGGCCCTATTCTCTCCCGAGTTACCCTTTTGTCCTTAATGTATTTGTAAAAGCCCTTTGGATTCTCCTTAATTCTATTTGCCAAAGATATCTCATGTCCCCGTTTTGCCCTCCTGATTTCTCTCTGAAGTATACTCCTACTGCCTTTATACTCTTCTAAGGACTCACACGATCTATCCTGTCTATATCTGACATATGCTTCCTTCTTTTTCTTAACCAAACCCTCAATTTCTTTAGTCATCCATCATTCCCTATACCTACCAGCGTTTCCTTTCACCGCGACAGGAATATACTTTCTCTGGATTTTTGTTATCTCATTTTCCAGCCGTCCCTTTACCTGCGAACATCTGCCTCCAATCAGCTTTCAAAAGTTCTTGCTAATACCGTCAAAATTGGCCTTTCTCCAATTTAGAACTTCAACTTTTAGATCTGGTCTATCCTTTTCCATCACTATTTTAAATCTAATAGAATTATGGTCGCTGGCCCCAAAGTGCTCCCCCACTGACACCTCAGTCACCTGCCCTGCCTTATTTCCCAAGAGTAGGTCAAGTTTTGCACCTTCTCTAGTAGGTACATCCACATACTGAATCAGAAAATTGTCTTGTACTCACTTAACAAATTCCTCTCCATCTAAACCCTTAACACTAAGGCAGTCCCAGTCGATGTCTGGAAAGTTAAAATCCCCTACCATAATCACCCTATTTTTCTTACAGATAGCCGAGATCTCCTTACAAATTTGTTTTGCAATTTCCCTCTGACCATTGGGGGGTCTATAATACAATCCTAATAAGGTGATCATCCCTTTCTTATTTCTCAGTTCCACCGCCCTGAGTTCATCTGCCTTCCCTGTTAGGCCCCTTGCATTGAAATAAATACAGTTTAATTTAGTCCTACCTTGTCCCTGCCTGCCCTGACTGTTTGACTCACTTCTGTTCTCAGCTGTACCAGTCTCAGATTGATCTCTTTCCTCACTATCTCCCTGGGTCCCTCACTATCTCCCTAAATCCTCCTGAACAGCTTCTGCAAATTTCCCTGCCAGTATATTAGTCCCCTTCCAATTTAGGTATAATCCATCCTTCTTGTACAGGTCACTTCTACCCCCCCAAAAATTCCAATGATCCAAAGATGTGAATTCTTCTCCCATACACCAGCTCCTCAGCCATACATTAATCTGCTCTATCCTCCTATTCCTGCCCTCACTAGCTCATAGCACCGGGAGTAATCCAGATATTATTACCCTTGAAGACCTCCTTTTTAAGTTTCTGCCTAACTCTCTGTAATCTCCCTTCAGAGTCTCAACCTTTTCCCTTCCAATGTGTTGGTTCCAATGTGGACAATGACCTACTGCTGGCCCCTCTCCCCCTTGAGAACATTCTGCACCCTCTCTGAGACGTTCTTGCTCCTGGCACCAGGGAAACAACACACCATTCTGCTTTTTTGCTGCTGACCGCAGAAACGTCTGTCTGTACCTCGGATACAGAATCCCCTAACACAATTGATACCTTGGAAACTGACGTACCCCTCATTGCATTAGAGCCAATCTCAATACCAGAATCTTGGCAGTTCGTGCTGTATTCCCCTGAGAATCCATTACCCCCTACATTTTCCAAAACAGCATACTTGTTTGGATTGAGTATAGCCACAAAAACGTCCTGCACTAGCTGTCTACCTCTCATCTTTCCTGGAGTTAACCCATTTATGTGATTATATCTGAGACTCTTTTCCCCCCCCCTTTCGATAGCTGCCATTCATCATATACTGTTGTGGATGCAAATTCTTCATTGCTCCTAACTGTCTCTCTAACTGATCCATTTGATCTGATAAGATTCATAACCAACACCATTTATGGCAGATATAATCCGCAGTAATCGTTAAACTCTCTTTAAACTCCCACATCTGACAAGAACCACACATCACTCTACTCAAGGCCATTTTTGCTTCTTCACAATCTATAGACCCAGAAAATAACACCGTCTTATTCCTCTACAAACTCTGCCCCAGGTTAAGTTAATAGTTATGGCTTATATCCTAAGTTTAATCAAGAGATATATCTCCAAAAACACACAATCAAGAAAGAACCCACTCTACTCTTTACTGCAGACTTTCTGTAGATCACACTTAAAACAACAATTAATTTATCTGATTCTGTGCTGTGAACTTCGCCCAACAGTTCCTCCATGATCAGTTGTGATTTTCACTGTTTGTTAATTTTCCCAGATGCACTCTGATGTCCAGCGATATGTGAATTCAAACAGCAAAGGCAATGTCAGTTTTTTTCCCTCTTTCTCTCCTGCACTGTCCTCACCATGTGCTTCCTTTGTCTGTTCTTCTCCCTTTTAAAACTGCTGTTGTTTTGACTTTTTTTTTCCAAAAGTTCCAAAACAATGCAACAGCATATAAAACAGTAATTGCTGCTCCTGGAATTCGAGGAAATCGCCTCCAGCACCTAAAATACCTCAAAAAGGAGCAGCTCTGACAGCCAGAAGTTTTTCCTGTCCTCCATCTTGGATTACCCAGAATCCTTATGGTAGAGATTCTATGAATGTCAGGGAATGATGGTTAGATTTTCTGTTTTGGAAGTGGACATTTGCTTGGCGTTTGTGTGTGCAGATGTTCCTTGCTAATGTATTCTGGTTTGGGCTGAAAATTGTCCAAGTCTTTTACACATGGACATGGACTGCTTCAGCATCTGAGGAGTCACGAAAGGTGCTGAACATTGTGCAATCATCAGTGAATATTCCCACTTCTGACCTTATGATGGAGGAAAGGTCATTGATGAAACAGCTGAAGATGGTTGGGCCTAAGACATAATGCTGAGGAGTTTCTGCAGAGACATCCTGGAGCTGGGATGTCTGACCTCAACCTTCCTTTACAAACAGGCAAACACATAAGGACTAGGAGGACGCCATTTGTTGTTTGACCCTGCTCTCCTATTTAATCATATCGTGGATGATCTTACTGTGGTGTGAACTCCATTTTCCCCATCTACCCCAATCCCATTTGACTCCTTTGTTAGTCAAGAATGACTACTTCTGACTAAAGAATAAATCTCTGACCCGTCTTTGTGGCTGTGTGGGAAAGATTCCAGAGTCTTATGACCATTTTAAAAAAAAAACAAATTCCTATAGTCTCTGCTTTAAATTGGAAACCCTGTGACCCTTGGCCTAGCCTCTCCTACAAGGGGATCCTTTCAGAATCCATCCCGTCAAATTCCCTCCGCATCTTGTATGTTTTAATCATCTTGTTGCTCATTCTTCTAAAGTCCAATTGGCACAGGTTCTATCTGTCAAATTTTCCTTTTAAAGAAAACTCCTCCATTCTGAGAGTCAGTCGGATGAATCTTCTCTGAATTGCTTCTAATGCAGATATATCTGTCCTGTACTCTAAAAGTGACCTCATGAATGCCAGGTACAACTATACCACATTATTCCTACTTCTGTGTTTCATTCCTCTGATAATTAAATACAATAGTTGCCTTTCTTGGTGCAGTGGTGCATTTTGTATTGCTCTCGATGTTGCTATGCTGTGCTCAGTCTGGTGTTGGGAGAGTGCTGGTGGGTGCATGATTTACATTAGTGTATGGTATCTGAGTTAATTGAAGAAGTGCTCTGTTAAACTCCATAATCCCACACTTTGCCACGATTTGCAAAAATAAGCTCTCAAAATAATTTGCGGTACGGTGGCTCAGTGGTTAGCACTGCTGCCTCACAGTGCCAGCGCCCCAGGTTCAATTCCCACCTCTGGCAACTGTCTGTGTGGAGTTTGCACATTCTCCCCATGTCTGCGTGGGTTTTCTCTGGGTGCTCCGGTTTCCTCCCACAATCCAAAGATGTGCAGGTTAGGTGAATTGGCCATGCTAAATTGCCCATAGTGTTAGGTGCATTAGTCAGGTGTAAATATAGGGGAATGGGTGGATTGCTCTTCGGAGGGCTGGTGTGGACTTGTTGGACCGAAGGACCTGTTTCCACACTAAGTAATTTAATCTAATATTTCTTTTGGATAGTCATTAGCAAGCAAGGCCTTCAAATGATGCCAGTGAATTTTACCATAAAAGAATTCACGATTGACATTTCTCTGTCCTGTATTTGAGCAAGTGTTCAGTCATTAACTTTAAGTACCAGAACTTCATCCTGTTAAGGTACTGCGTAAATAAAGAAAGCAATAGTACTGCATTTATTCTGTTGCATTATAGCTGTGTTGGCAATCATTGTTAAAAAAAGATACTATCTGTTGAACCAATCACAAAGAGCAGATTTCAATTCAAGCTTTTACCTTGGTAAGAGGGTCACTTCTACAGAGCGATGGAGTTTTATTCTCCTAAACAGAATGAGAAATGGCCTTAATCCCAGTTCAAGAGGGATGCTGTTTCTTTAATATTCTTAATAAAAGGTGCCAATGGTCATCATGTTAGGTATATTGCTGCTATTGGAGCTGGAAGATTAAGTGCCTCATGGGCCTCATCGTCTGGTCCATCCAGGCTCTACACAAAAAGGAGTTTCGAAGACTGTGGTGCTGGAAAAGCACAGCCAATCAGGCAGCATCTGAGCAGCAGGGGAGTTGACGTTTCAATTATAAGCAGGAATAAGGGAGTGGCCCAAGGGGGCAGAGAGATAAATGGGAGAGGGCTGGAGCTGGAGGGGAAGATAGTTGGGAATGCGATAGGTGGATGAAGGTGAGGGTGGTCGTGATAGGTCGGAGAGCAGGGTGGAGCAGATAGGTGGGAAGGAAGATGGACAGTTAGGACAGTTCAAGAAGGCAGTGCCGAGTTGGATCAGGGATAAGGTGGGGGGAGGCAAAATGAGGAAACTGGTGAAATCCACATTGATCCTGTGTGGTTGGAGGGTCTCCAGGCCGAAGCTGAGGTGTCCTTTCTCCAGGCATCAAAGAGCAGTTTGACTTGTACATTTCCTATTGACAGGCTTTTAGTCACAAGGGTCTACATTTGCATAGTTTTTTGAATGGATGGACTTTTGGTGAAACTTATCATTCTAAATGCTGGTTGAAAACCTGGATTTAGTAATTCTCAGCAAAACTGGCTAGTACATCATTAAGGATGGCAGTGTATAGTGTGATTCGAGACTAGAAACTGATGAGATTTTTCTCACTGAGAGCTAGAAGGCACTGCTTGAGATTGTGGTAGAGACACGTTCAGTTGTAGCTTTCAAAGAGGGATTTTCAGGTTTCCAGAGAAAGGATAGGGGTGTGGGTCTCACTGCGTTGCTCTTGCAGGTGGCTAGCCTGGCCACAGCAGGCCAAATGACCTCAGAATATGAACATGAATTAGGAAAAGGAGCTAGTTACCTGTATTTGGCCCTTCTAGCCTTCATGCCATTCAGTAAGCTCATGGCTGATCTGATTACCTACCACCCATAATCTTTCACCTCCTGCTCAAGAGTTTATTGACCTGTTGTAAATAGACTGAGGCTTTGAACATTTTTGCTTGACTGGAGGTTAACCCTCCCCTTGAAGATGTCGATTGTGTTAGCATCACTACATTACTACCTACCAACACGGAATCAATTTAATCCACGGGTCACATTTTGGAAAGCTTGACAAATCATATCAACCCAGATCAGAACAGAGGCAGGTGAGAAGGTTCCAAAAAGGATCGAGTTAATGTGAATTATTCACTATTGTTATTCATTAATTTTAAATCTATAGCTCTGGTGGTTTTCAATTATTATCTCTTAGTCACTGCTCAATTTTTAAATGCAATTTTTTTTACTCTTCTGCTAAAATGAAGCAATCACAAATCTGAACAATAATGGCAACTGTTGTAGTTTGAGAAATATTGATTTGTTGAATGAGTTGGTAGAGTTGTTGGCTAAGTTAGCAATTGTTTCCCATCATTAATTGTCTTTGAGATTGCTGACCATGTCATAAAACTAACTGTTCTTCAGATTGTATTCCAGGACCTTTTTGTTTCCGCATCTTCCTATCAGGCCATACCTCGATCTAATATCATGTTCAAAAGATAATGCTTTTGACCATGTCGCAATCCAGCATTACATGAGGGAGTTAGCTCAGCTATTGGGTTCAACTTCTGAATGAACTGCATTTGTTAAAGGGGGATGTGTTATTTCAAGTAAACTCTGGAGTTCAGTATTGGAGTTCAGTGACTGCGTTCTATTATTTTAAATGCTCAGAAAGATGTTATAGGAATTATTTGCTCGCAATTATATTGCGGAGGGAGGGCCATTTTAGTGACATTACATAATTACTGTCCGATAAATGAATTGCTTTGTGAAGAACATGTCGATATATTTCTGTCTGTCAAATCTTATTGGACTCCAAGGCAGTTCTGCTTGATCTAAATCAAAGCTGTGAGCTGATTCTAGTTTGAGATGTGGACAGGCTATCGAGGCTGCCACAATGCCTTTTCTTTATTCATTCACAAGATGAGGGCATCGCTGGGCAGCACTTATTGCTCATCCCTAATTATTAAGAGTCAAGCACATTGCTGTGGATCTGGAGTCACATGTAGGCCAGACCAGGTAAGGATGGCAGTTTCCTTCCCTAAAGGACGTTCGTGGAACAGGTGGGTTTTTCCCCAACAATCAACAATGGATTCATAGATTACTTTCTATTGAAATCAAATTCCATTGTTTGCCATAGCAGGATTTGAACCCAGGTCCTCAGAACATTATCTGGGTCGCTGGATGCACAATCCTGCAATGATACCACTAGGCCATCGCTTCCTCGCTATACTGTTGTAGGTACCACATTTGTGATAAAATGTTAAAATGTGATTCTGATTGTAATTCTGTGTGCATGTAACTGATCCCACATCAGAATCCAAGACTACTACAGCACAGAAGAGACCATTCTGCCCATAGTGTCTGCATCGGTCAACAAAGATCTGATTACACTAATCCCATTTCCCAGCTTTTGATCCATATCCCTTGAGGCAATGCCAATGCAATGAATATCAAAATACTGTTTCAATATTGCAACTGTTTCTAACTTAACCATCATTTAGACAGGGAGTTCTAGACTCCCATCACCCTTTAGTGAAAACCTTTCTCCTCAAATCCCCTTTTGCCTTCTAGCTGTTATTTTCAGTCTATGTCTCTTCATCCAAAAGAAACTATGGGAAATTTTATCCTGGTCTTCCTGTCTGTTATTTTGAAAACATCACCAAAAACAAATTTGATTTGGGATCTAATTGTTTACGAAACCTTCCTGTGTGCAAATTGGTTGACATTTCTGCCAACTCCACAATAGCAAGTACATGCCAAAGTCATTAATTGGTTACTAATGCTTTGGGAAGTCTCAGGACTGTGAGAAGGAGCTTTACTGTTCCTTGAATGTGCACCTTTCCAAAACTCTGTTAAACCGATGTTTCTAACCTAGTCACAGCACCGGAGCAGCTCTGGTTGCAAGTCACTGCTAACATCCTATGTAACCACGGTAACAGACTTGGCTTGTCTGTTTCCTTTGCCATGGTAACCACATCATCATCCGCACCATATCACTGGTGCCCTGTGGCTGCCACTATTCCTACCTTGGTCCCTTTTTATACATTTGACCATAGCCAGAACATCACATACAACTGATTCTCTTCCTGATGCCTCCACATTCCCCTTTGTGTCCCCAAGGAGCAATCCTTGGCCTTCTCTGAATTCTCATTGATACTGATGTCATCAAGAGACAACCTATGCTTGGCTGTTTGCCCTGATTGATGACATCACTGTTGCTGGAGATTCCTTTGACTCCATTCAGATTGACGTCAGCCAATAAGAAATCTCTATGGGAGAGATTGAGGGGCAGTATTCTGAGGTTAGCAGTGAGCACTGATTTTGATTACCATTACACCATCAAACATAAATGCAGTTGTCTGTTTTTCAACGGAATTGATTCATTGTTGTAAAGTTTAAGTAGACTAATATCTCAATCAAAAATGCTGTAAAATTTGCTGAAATGCTACAGGTGTAAAGTTCTGGTGTTTGTAATGATTAATACACACAGCTGCAGATATATTTGAGAATAAGCAGCTGCTAGCTGACTTCCAGTGAGATACATTTCTCTTTGTTTCTTGGCAGTTGCCTCAGAAGTGGATGATGAGAGTAAATGGGCCGTGCATTACAAGCCAGCGCAGTATGAACATCAACAGGAAAATGTCTTCATCCCATCCACCCGACCACCACACATAGAGGATCTGCACAAAGAAGCTGAACTTGGCCTCAAATCTCTCCAGGAACAAGGTAGGAAAGGGGCAAAGATTTGGCTTCAAAAACAGTGACCAATTGGACTAGGTCCAGGTGAAATTCTGTGGCCGAACTGGACCAACATTGTCCAGCATCACTTGGTCTGTGTTCATTCCAGTATTTTTAATGAATATTTGGATCAGTGCAAAACACCCACAAAATGGATTGGCTTCCAGGGTAGAGCCAAATAGCTCAGCTGCATATGACCCAATTAATCTTGAAGATATTTTCCTCATCAATCTGTTCTGTCTGGGCGGCACTGTGGCTCAGTGGTTAGCACTGCTGCCTCACAGTGCCAGGGACCAGGGTTCAATTCCCGCCTCAGGCATCTGTCTGTGTGGAGTTTGCACATTCTCCCCATGTCTGTGTGGGTTTCCTCCGGGTGCTCCGGTTACCTCCCACAGTCCAAATATGTGCAGGTCAGGTGAAATATATGCTAATGAAATGAGCTGTTTATAGAAGGACATGTTGTGAAGTTGTTAATGTCCATTTTTCTACAGTCCCCTGGACAGTTACGGATGGATAATGAATGTGGCCCGGCCGGTGACATCCATATTCTACCAATGACTAAAAACGAATCCTTGTCGTTCCCCCCCCACCCCCCTGTATTTTGTGTAGATTAAACTGAAGAGAGAGGAGGGATGGATCAAAACCAATTTTGAGAGTGAATTGGTGCTGGGTGACAAGCCCAGTGATGTCTTTAACTATTTTCACTGAGTCTAAGGCCTCAAATACCAATATCTACAAATATAATGGTTTTGAATTGAATTAGCTTTATTGTCACGTACTCACATGAGTACAGTCAAGCATTTACAATTTCCACTTGCGATACAAAGGTACCTAGATACAGACTCTTGAGTATATATTCTTAGGAGATAAAATGAGAAACATAGGGTCTGGGACAACATATCCACTTTAGGACAAACCAAACAGAGACACGCACGAAAATTCCTAGAAGCATAGCATTCCAACCGGAACGCAATCAACAAACACATCAAGTTAGACCCCATCTACCACCCCCTGAGAAAAAAGTACGGGAAATGACAGCACCACAAGAAATGACATCATCAACCCAAAGAAACCCAAACATATAAATAGAAAGCAGGAATCCCATACAGTGCTTCGCCTGAGGCCCACTGAAGATGTTACCTAGTAGGGTGATGAAATGTCTCGAAATGAACCTTCCAGCTCAGCGAGCAAACCTACATCCAGAACCTCAACCTGAGCTACAAATCTTCTTAAAACTCGCTATGCGAAACATAAAGAAATAAAAAGTCCAGTCTATAAAAGGTCCATTGTAGACCTTATAAAAAGGTTATGAGCTGGCATTTCCAAACCCTTGAGAAGCCCAGTAACTGAAGGGAGAAAAGAAGTGCTGGATGCAGAGGCTATTGGTTGTGGGTCACTGCTTGTGGTGTCAGAGGGTGTGTGCACTATCTACCCTCCTCACCTGATCCACAAGCTCCCATAGTGATTCCATCCACTTCTGTTTACCTGCTGCCCCAGTGCAAGTCCACCAGGTTTTTCAGAAACTATGGCCCCGCAAATACTGCGAGGAAAGGATTGTTTAGGTGTAAAGGGTTGAATTAATATCCTGCACCATTAAACTTGTAAAGTGCTCCTGACACAAGGTCATGTGACCTATAGCGTTGCCAACTCTGCTTGGGTGTGTCCTTGGTGGTTTTATCACATGACCATCTGTTCCACTTCCAGCTGCACAACCCCGTCTTCAATTTATTTTACAAGAAAAAACCTGAATTGTTTAACACACAATCCCTTCAATGAGGAGTTCCCTTTTTTTTTGACTTACAGCAGTGACCAGCCAATTAGTGTTTAATTCCTGCAATAGGGAAGTCAAAGATAATCCTGGACATTTGGCAACTCAGTCAGCTGCTCATTTGGAAAGCCAGTGCAGACACAATGGGCTGAATTGTTGTGATAATTCTGTGAACTCTCACAACCTTAGCATATTTTTAAACTCACATTGTGTTACTGCAGAGTAAATCAGGTTGGGTTCGTTTTCATGTTGCTGACAGTTTGTACATGTAGATGAAGAGTTTGTTCTGTGGTTTGAAATGATTCTACAGAGTTTGGGTGTAGCAGAGTTTCAGGACTGTGATGAGTCACTGCTATTTACATAGTCAGCAACACTCAATCAGCATTGTCTCTTCCAGTTTGTGTTTCTCCCACTCAGTATTTCGATTGGTCCTGGTCTCTCTGTGCTGTGTGGTTACTACCAAACGCACCTATAAATGGAAGCATTGAAGTGACTCTTGGCAGGGGTGGAGCTGTGAAATTATAGACTTTGACCAGGCAGAGCGAGTTTGTGGGAATTGAAATAAACCAAATGTTTAACTCAAAATGTGTGAGCAGAGGAAGACATTTTTACTTACAAGCATTCCCACACTGCCAGAAAGCAGTTTCAAACTTTCTGATATTCTTGTGTGACTGCAGCCACACCCTCTCCTGCCCCTGATCACCATCTAATAACGTGGCAATGAAATATGGTGAACAAAACATCTGGCTTTTAATAGAATGACTCTGCTTTGCACTTACTATCACTGATCCTCCTGCTGTCCACCTCTCCCACCTGGCATTCTGCCCTCCTGAACACAAACTCTCATGGTAAGAGGCAACAGCTGATCTTGGACAGGCAGTGAAAAAGAGGTTTAGGGAGTGACCAGTTGGCTCATATGGCCCCTCCATCAGAACCGGCATCAAGTCTGTGTCCACGTGTGCATATGAACATGCTAATTAGGAGCAGAAGTAGACCATTCAGCCCCTCGAGCATACTCTGCCAGTCCATGAGATCAGGTCTGACCAGTTTGTTTCTTGAGCTCCACATTACCACCACTTCCTGATTACTGTAGATCCACACCTAACAAGGATAGAAATACCTCCCCTTCAAAACAATTCAGCGACTCAACCTCCACTGCCCTCTGAGGCAGAATGATTCAAAATTGAACAGCCATCTGAGATAGAGTAAATAAATTCTGTTATAAAAGAGCAATCCCTAATTTTTAAACAGAGTCCCACAGGAGGAAACATCCTTTCCATGTCTACCTTATAAAGACCATTCTGGATTCAAAGAAGAGTCATCATGAACTTGAAACATTAACTCTGTTTCTCTCTCTTTTGTCAAACCTGCTGTACAGGGTGCTGGTGAGGTCACACCTGGAGTACTGTGTGCAGTTTTGATCTCCTTACTTGAGAAAGGATGTACTGTCACTGGAGGGGGTGCAGAGAAGGTTCACTAGGTTGATTAGGAGAAAGTGAGGACTGCAGATGCTGGAGATCAGAGCTTAAAAATGTGTTGCTGGAAAAGCGCAGCAGGTCAGGCAGCATCCAAGGAGAAGGAGAGAAGGGCTTATGCCCGAAACGTCGATTCTCCTGCTCCTTGGATGCTGCCTGACCTGCACTTTTCCAGCAACACATCACTAGGTTGATTCTTGAGTTGAGGGAGTTGGCTTATGAGGAGAGACTGAGTAGACTGGGATTATATTCATTGGAATTGAGAAGAATAAGGTGGGGATCTTATAGAAATATATAAAATAGTGAAGGGAATAGATAAGATAGAAGTAGAGAGGATGTTTCCACTGGCAGGTGAAACTAGGACAAGAGGGCATAGCTTAAAAATGTGTTGCTGGAAAAGCGCAGCAGGTCAGGCAGCTTATGCCTGAAACATCGATTCTCCTGTTCCTTTGATGCTGCCTGACTTGCTGCGCTTTTCCAGCAACACATTTTTAAGCTCTGATCCTCAGCATCTACAGTCCTCACTTTCTCCAAGAGGGCACAGCCTCAAGATTAGGGTGAGCAGATTTCAGACTGAATAGAGAAGGAACTTCTTCACCCAGAGGGTTGTGAATCTCAGGAATTACCTGCCCAGTGAAGTAGTTGAGGTTTCCTCAGGAAATGTTTTTAAAACTAAGGTAGATCATTTTTGAACATTAAAGAAACTATAAGGGGTATGGTGAAAACGTTGATAAGTGGAGCGGAGTCCATGAAAAGATCAGTCATGATCTTATTGAATGGCGGAGCAGGCTCAAAGGGCCAGGCGGCCTACTCCTGCTCCTAGTTCTAATGTTCTTTGGAATTCCTCCACCACTCCCTGCTTTTATTTCTGATTTTCAGCATAGGCAGTATTTTGTTTTTTATTATTGTTTTCCAGCTGTTGTCTCACCACTGCACTTCAGTATAACTGAAGCATTACCTCATTACCTTTATGCTCCGTTCCTTTTTATAAAGAGTAAATGCATTATCCACCTTAATCAGGGCAGGGACGGTGGCTCAGTGGTGAGCACTGCTGCCTCACATATCAGGGACCTGGGTTTGATTCCAGCCTTAGTGACTGTGTAGCGTTTGCACATTCTCCCTGTGTCTACATGGGTTTTCTCCAGGTTCTCCAGTTTACTCCCATAATCCAAAGATGTGCAGGTTAGGTGGAATGACCATGCTAGAATTGCCCATAGTGTTTAAGAATGTGTAGGTTAGGTGCATTAGTCAGGGGTAAACGTTGAGTAGTGAGAGAATAGGTCTGAGTGGGTTACTCTTTGGAGGGTCGGTGTAGACTTGCTGGGCTAAATGGCCTGTTTCCACACTGTACGCAGATGGAAAACAGCATGGAGAAATGTGAGGTTACTCATTCTGGTAGGCAAAGTCAGAAATATAGAAATTAAACATTGCTAAAAGACAAGAAATGAATGTTTTCTATTATGCACTCAGAAATAGAAGAAAGAAACAGACTTGGAAAAAGACACAATTTTATACAGAATGAGAAAAGGTCCTGATTAATTAGGCCATTGTTGATATGGAGATGCTGCAAGAACAGTTAACTGTCAATCTTAATTGTAGACCCAGGCAGGTAGACTCTGGTCATGATGCTGCTATAGGAATGCAGCAGAGATTGCCAAATACACAAATCTCACAATCTTAAATTGGTTTTTGGTGTAATTCTTGGCACAGATTGAAATATTCGGTATAACGTTGTTCAGTAGCAGAATCATACCTAAAGTTGGACAGTGGTTCCTGAGGCTTGAAGGTATGGGCTAGTTCAGCACGAATGGTCTGCTTTCCACTGTCAGTGGTTAGCAGGGAGGTGGTGTTTGACATGGTCCACCAGTTCAGCTACAGCATATCACTGGCACCAGAGCTCGGCTCATGTTACTCATGTATATGGTAGGAAAAACACCCTGAGACCTTGAAGCAGAATCCTGTAAGTGGAGAAGACCACTCGTGGGTTTATTGCAAAGTAACAGTATGAGGTAGCTACCTTTACCTATTGCTTACATTTTTGGAATAATCATACTCCTCCCCCTGGGGTCATTTGGAGTAATCTGTTCCCTGGGTGATCTGAAATAGATTGAACACCATTCAAAGCCAAAGGGCCACTTAATTAAATAATCTGAATAGCACTAAGAACCCAATATTATGTTGTCATTTGGATGCATAGAGGTAAAAACAATGACTGCAGATGCTGGAAACCAGATTCTGGATCAGTGGTGCTGGAAGAGCACAGCAATTCAGGCAGCATCCGGTTTGCCTGTCCTCGGATGCTGCCTGAATTGCTGTGCTCTTCCAGCACCACTGATCCAGAATTTGGATGCATAGTCTGATGTATTTGAATGAATGCGTACGGCAGCACGGTGGCTCAGTGGTTAGCACTGCTGCCTCACCTGGGTTCGATTCCCACCTCGGGCGACTGTCTGTGTCGAGTTTGCACATTCTCCCCGTGTCTGCGTCAGTTTCCTCCAGGTGCTCCGGTTTGCTCCCACAATCCAAAAAATTTGCGGTTCAGGTGAATTAGCCATAGTGTTAGGTGCATTGGTCAGGGGTAAATATAGAGTAGAGGAATGGGTCTGGGTGGGTTACTCTTTGGAGGGTTGGTGTTTTCATACTGTAGGTAATCTAATCTAATCTGTAAACTACGTAAATTAACGCATAAGGCCCTGTTTTATTTGGGCGGAAGAATTTGTACTTATATTGCACCCTTTTTCATTGTGAAAAATAAGGGTCACAGAGACTTCCAACATCATCTGCATTCCCATGGCAACACCCTGACCAATCAATCAACCTGCCTAGTCTGACAGTGAAGATTGACAGTTAACTATTCCTGCTGCACCTCAGTGTTGTTGATAGCACAGCCAATCAGCACTCACTTTCTCATGCTCTGTAAAATATTGTTTTTTAATACAGTCAGTTTCTTGCACCCAAGTCTAGATGAGTTCAAATGAAAAACTTCAACTTTTTGTCCCCTTTTAGCAATTTGAAACAGAAATGAAGTATTTCTGAAATGCTGAGAGTTTAGGAAGAGTTGAACATCAAACGACTTGGCTATTATTGTTCATGAATCACTGAAAGTTAACAAGAAGGTAGGGAGTAGTTATCAAGCCAAGAGGAATGTTGGTCTTTATTACAAGAAGGTTTGAGTACCCAAGTAAAGATATCTTACTGTAATTATATAGGGTCTTGGTGAGACCATATTTGGAGCATTCTGTGCAATTGTGCTCGCCTTACTGATGCAGTTTGTGCTGACTTGGTTACTATTGGTGTTTTCTCAGCTGAAAATAAACCGAAAACAATTTAAATACAGGTTAGACATTTATTTTTAAGAAACTTTCTCCTTGGATTATGCAGAGGTCTGCATTTTTTTGAAAAAGTTTATTTTGTTTTAAAACTTTGTTTTGAATTTCTGTGATAATCTCAATGCAGTTTTTCTAAATTAAACCCTGGATGATTTGAGATCATGTCTAAGAAATATGATAAAATAAAAGTGTTTTAATTTTAAATCATGGTTTTTATGAATATGGTCCTTTTAAAAGTAACACATAATGCAGTTTTTATTTAATATTGGGCTATTTCTATATAGAAATCCTTACTGTCCATAAAATATCTGCAATTTGATGGCTTGCTCAGAAATAAACTTTAAAAATATGGTTTCTAAGTAGATAATGTTTCAGTTTCCTGTACTGGTTTTATATTTTAGTTGAAATAATAAATGTCTGATTAAAATATGTTTGAAAAGTTGGTGACTTTGCTCCAGACTAGGGGATTCGCACACAATGCATCTGCACACAACCTGATGTAATGCTAACAGACCAGATCCTGATCACTATATTTGATAATTAAAATGTGATATTCTTTTACAATTAATATTACATTATGTGTAAACAATATATTTACTTGGAAATCAACTACCTTCCATGACACACACTTGGAGAGATGCATTGTGTTGCTCATTTTATTGCGGCCACTATTGAGTATAAATAATGGGGAAGTGTCAGTTGCCATGACCTAAACAGTTAATGGTTGAAGGACGCTACTCCTCTGTGTGTGCTGTGTACAACAGGACGGAATCTCCAGCCTGGAATCCCCATGCAGATGACGGTAGAAGTTCAGAACTCCTTTCTGCATATGACGATTGGGTTGTTAACTTTCCATGTTGGATGTTAGGTAGATAGAGAACCAGGCTAAATAAGGAAGGTTTGGAGAGGAAGTGAAAAGCAAAACAAGAGCATGAGAAGAGCCTGCAGTTGTCGTGAAAAGAAATTCCATTGCCGCATTCTCTGAGGATCATTTGAATGAATTCTCTTTTGTAGAAGGTAGTGGAACCGAGGCATTTTAGTTTGTCCAGGACAAAGTTGGCTAGGTTTTGATGGACGAGAGAGTCAAAGGTTCTGGATTAGTGGTGCTGGAAGAGCACAGCAATTCAGGCAGCATCCGAGGACAGGCAAAATCGACGTTTCGGGCAAAAGCCCTTCATCAGGAATAAAGGCAGAGATTTGGTTGGTTGGTGCGGGTGTCTCGGAGATGTTCCCTAAAGCGCTCTGCTAGGAGGCATCCAGTGTCCCCAATGTAGAGGAGACCGCATCGGGAGCAACGGATACACTAGATGATATTAGTGGATGTGCAGGTAAAACTTTGATGGATGTAGAAGGCTCCTTTAGGGCCTTGGATGGAGGTGAGGGAGGAGGTGTGGGCACAGGTTTTGCAGGTAAAACTTTGATGGATCCAGAATCTGGTTTCCAGCATCTGCAGTCATTGTTTTTACCTCGAGGGAGTCAAAGGTTATTGGTGCAGTTAGGGAAGTGGAACTGAGTGCAGAACTAGGTTAACCATGATATTGAAAGCAGGATCAAATGGCCTAATCCTGTTCCTGAGTTCTATGTTCCTACTATAATTTATCAATAGTTTAAAAAGGTGGTAAAAGTAGAAGCCAAAAGGGCTTTTATGCATGGAGGTAGGGTGCATGGTGCAGGTATTGACTGAATACTTTGTATCTGTCTTTGCCTCAGTAGCATCTGCCCTCTTGGTAATGATGACATGGCAACACTTGGTGTTGAGAGTTTTCAGAGTTGTGGAATCTCTTCGATGCTTAAAATTACAATGGGTGCTGGATCTGGAAGTCCCACCCCAATTTCCAACAGATCCTATTTTTGACAGTCAGGGAAAGGGGTGGGATCTAACTCTTGGGCAGAAACCTAAACTCCATGATGAGTTCAAACAAATTGCATTCTGGCTTGTTCCTGCAGTGTGGGTGCCCCACATTTCTGGACAACTTATGTAAATACTCATGAAGGATCAAAAAGGTTTGGAGAACTGTCAAACTGTCGAGTTATTTATATTCCCAACCATTTTTTTTAAATCAAGACCTATCTGTGTCAGAGATTTGGAGAAAGTTCTGTTCTTGTAGTTACAATAGCTGTTGATTGTTATTACCCTAAATATCCTCATTATAAATGCTGACTGGTGTGTGAAGTAATGATTCTGAGGATATTAATATTCATTGGCTTCACCTGTTCTACTGATGCCTGTAGGTGAAAAGGAGGAGGTTCTGCTCTAGAGTTTGTACTTTAAGGTTCTAGTAATCATACCTGATCAAATGTACTTATTGCTATCATCAATAACCCTGTAATTTAAGAACCATGCCTCTCCTGTAGGTACTTTACATTGTCGTATCCGCCATCAATTATCACTCGATAGGCCTAAGACAAAACAAATACAACAGAGATTTGGAGGTAGTAAATTATCTCAACCAGCCCTCACCCAGTAGCATATCGTGAAAGTAAATATCACAAGGTGCCAGAAGTGGTCATCTGGGAAAATATCACATTTTCAACAACCTACAGTTATTCCAGCAAGGGAGCTGTAAGTTAATGGTCTAAGTGACAGATCAGAAGTTTTTAAAGAATTAACTGTCATTGATGTGGTCTTACAAGTGGGTGTGGGTGGGATGGTGAGGGGAGTGCCAAGAGTGAGAGCTGGAAGGCATGATATTTATCAAAACAACTAGGACAGAATCTCCGTGAGCTGGGTGGTTTCTTAGCCAGCTCTCGCCACAACACAGAGCATTTCCAATCGGTATCTGGATCAATCCATCTGACTCCATCCCACAATACATTCCCATCCTCCAAACAAAAATCACAGCATTAGAGGCTGTTTCTCCCCTGAGGCTAGTGCAGTGAGATTAGAAAGATTCTGAACTTGAGCTGTTAACTTTGAGGAGCAATATCAGCCATTTTGTAGCACCGGTGACTGACGGCAGCCATGACACTTCTGTTTGTAGTTCTGCTGTCAGTCCTTGACTTGTTCTGAAGTCTGTAGTGAGTGATTCTATGTCAAAGAAAGTTGGAAATAAATTGCAGCCACTGGTGATGATTTTGAGAATCTGTGGTTTTCCTAATTTTGTGATGTTCGTCTGTTTCTGTTTCAGGAAATCTGGCTGGATGTTCCCAGCAGCAGATTGGAAATGGCTGTGGTTATGCAGAAGACACCAGCCAGCATGTAAGACATGGGGATTGATGATTAATTGCATGAATAATCAAAAGTTTTGTCATTCAATCTTTCAGGAGAATTAATGGAAGGAAAAGGATCATTTTATTTTAAGCATATGAGGCTTTTTTTCCTCCATTTACGTATTCCAACATTCTTACAGAAAATGAGAAGGCTGCTATCACAGAAATACTATAAAATAATATTGAATAAGTTGAAATTCTGCTTTTTAATAGTGAGTTTAATCAATTCGAATTCTAAAACAATGCCATGCAGAATATCTACTTCTTCACAATGCTTAGTAATTGCATCTCTGGCAAATCTGTGTTTGCTCAGCTGGTTATATCAGTGACCGGTGGATGTTGGTGTCGGAGGGCAGATGAGCCATCAGGTAAGGAGGCCTCTGCTCTAGCCTGAGGGCATGTAAATCAGGATAAAGGGAGATTTGTTTGTGCTCCTCCGATGGTGATGCTCCCTGTTATTGGACAAGGTCAGAGTGGAAATAAAGCCTGCACACAGGCTCAAGACTCCTACAAATTATGGAGAAGAAGGTGGCTATTCATGGGTGGAGGAAGGAGGGAATAAAGGAGACTCCTTTATCAGTAAGGAAAATGCTGACTTGGCTGGAATCATGAGAAGGCGATGTGAAGGGTGAGAGGAGGGGCTGGGACATGAAGTCTGGGGTTTGATTGCAGAACTATTGCAACATTTATTGTCAAAACCTTCTCCATGTGTTTATTTAAGACAAACTTTGCTCCAGTTTTATGAATATGCTGATCCCCAAATACCTTTTAAACCGGATTCTGTAAAAATAACAACTATGAAATTGTCTGTGCTGGATTGAAATCTTATAATTATTCAGTTAAATTAGTTGCCTTCTTGGGGTGTGGCCAACTTTGCTTCGCAAATATTCCATTTTCATGGAGCCAGTTTAAATACCATGGAATATGGCTTGTCTATTAGCTCAGAGTTGCAGTCACATAATTATCCCTGATGAAAAGTTTACTTTTATGTTGTACAATTGGTCTGAAGTAACTAATTGCAACAAACATACAGCCTGAAACAGGTTAGAATTTCTGAGGATTCGCTGCAGCTGGTCTGATTTTATCATGTTCTGTACTGTTAAGGGTAGATGGTATGGCTTCACATGAATGGGTCAAATATTTACCTCCTTGTTTTGTGAGTGTATCTGCTTAAAGAGAATTCAAACCAACTGCTTGCTAGATACTGAGGCTCTGTATAGTTTTGAGGGGATGGTTTGAAGGATTTCTATTAATAATTTATTTTTCTCTCTGCTTTCCAGTTTGTTTTGGGGAATCATTCAGATCCAGAAATCAGCGAACCCAGAAATGTCCAGAGTGTCAGGACTTCAATGTTGAATTTTGGGCTGATATTTTTTTAAAAAAGAGAATTCAGAATGTTGTTCCAAGAGGAGTTTAATCTTAAATGTTTTGTCTTCAATGTACAGATTTATAAATGGAAATGGTTTGTTTTTAATATTGATGATTTTAAGAGTGATGGTTTGCTTGTCGTTGGCACAGGATGGTGATGATGTGTCCCATGGTGAGAAGTCTGGATCATGTGCACCCAATGACGAGGTTTGGGCCAAAACCAGGTCACTTCCACCACCAACCCCTGATGAGATCCGAAAGGATTCACTGTCGCCTCGGTCAGGAGTCATCCCAACTGGTAACTGTCTAGTGATCAGGTTGTGCTGGGAGAATACAACGTTGATGTGGGTACTTTCTCTTCCTGAATGTAGGAGGAAATTGGGTTTCAATACTGGACTCAATTAACCTTGCTTTAACCTGAAATTGGATTGTAAATTTAAAAATTAATTCCTCGTGTAGCAAAGGTACTAGTTTCTGCTGAATGGGAAAATGATCATTAGCTTAAAAGACTCCGATCTAATAAGAGAAGACTGTGTATAAATAGAGTATCTCGATTTCCTGAACCATTTATGTAGTCTAGGTTTTTTCCATCTACGTTGTAATTTACAATATGATTCTATACATTAAATTCTAGTGCTAACACCCCGGAAGAGGGATGTAACATTCCTGAACAGTTCACCAAAGTGTGGCTCGCCATCTACTGGTGAAGTTCTGAGTTCCTTGAAATTACTCAAATGGCTTTGAACATCAGCGGGTTTTGGGGCTTTGATTCTGTACCAAACAAAGTGAGCTGGGATCATTAATGTTAGTGAGCTTTATAATGATGGAATGTCAGAGTGCCAGCTTAAGGCTGTCATGTACCTGCATAAAAGTACAACAGCTACCTGAATTCTCTAACATCCTTAATGTAATAAAACACCCCAAGGCCCTTTACAGGAATCTTTATAAAATAAGATAAGACGCAGAGTCACATAGGAGATTAGTTTGAGGGATGTAAAGCTTGATCAGAAAGGAGGTTTTAAGGTGTGACTTGACAAAGAAAAGTAATATAGAGGTGGATTTCTAGAGCTTGGGTAAACAGCGACTGAAGACAAACCACTAATGGACGAAAGACTATAGACAGGCCAAGAGGGACCAGGAGGGAATGCTTTGTTTTGTCATGGAGCAGATCTATAGTAATTAGGTAAATTTGTCTAGTCCCACAAATACAGATTGCATCCTGGATTCGGATTAGGTTGAAGAGGAACTTGAATAAATTAAAAATGAATATTCATGTCATTACAAATTCATTGTAAGTATGTAACATCCTAACTTTTTATAACAAACAGGAACAACCTTTAAACCTCCACAGAAGCTTCAGTCATCTTTTAAAGGCCCCAAGCTGAAAGAGAAGAGAATTCGAAGAACCACAATCATGGGACTCCCACAGCATGTTCAACAGGAACTAGGTCTGCATATTGTTCACGTACCAATTACAAACTGCTGGCCAGGCAGACTCTTGTATTTATTGACATATCTGTGAAGGAGTTGGATGTAACCGGGATAGAAAATATAGCAGATGTGGGCATTAGGTTGACTCTCACCGAAATGAAAAAGAATGATCATTTCCCATATGCTCTATAGGAGCCTGGAGTGCAGAGAGCATTTTGTGGCTGAAGACAGGGTCCATTTTGTTGTTTAGTTTGTGCTGCATTTGCTCGCTTCTACAGTGGGTTATATTTGGACACGGCCCCATGGCACTGGACAGATAAAGGCACAGTGAAGTTTGGGAGTGGTGAGGATTCTTACTTCTGACCCCTTTCTCTAGTGTACATCATGACGAGTGATTGTATTGTTACAATATGCTGTGCCTGAGGAGTTCTCCATTCACTGGCTGTTGTGAGGGGTTCAGAGTAACAGCAGCTCCTCTATTGTTCCCTCACCCTGACCTCAAACTGTTAGAGAGCACTCTTCAACCAAGGTTGAAGTTTGAGACTCTACGCTGAAGGTTGGCTGATTAAAATTTTAATTAGGGAACAAACCTAACATCTGAAGGTCACTGAGGATTCTGGGGAAGAATCTGATAGAGTGACATTCAAGTTCAGGAAGAAATATCGCAATCAGACTTAGAATCACTCTTTATGAATGATTTTTAGTACTAATTACTTTAGAAAATATTTAACTACAGTTTGAAAGCCTGGAGCTATATTCATTCATGGGATAAGGGAGTCACTGGCTAGGCTGCATTTATTGCCCATCCCTAATTGCCCACAGGACAGTTAAGAGTCAACCACATTGCTGTGGGTCTGGAGGTATATGTAGGCCAGACCAGGTGAGGATAGCAGATTCAAGATTAGAGTGGTGCTGGAAAAGCACAGCAGGTCAGGTAGCATCTGAGAAGCAGGAAAATCAATGTTTCAGGCAAAAGCCCTTCATCAGGAAACTGACGGCAGGTTGGAGGATGGCAGATTTCCTTCCTTGAAGGACATTAATGAACCCAGATGGGCTTTGTTTTTCCTGACAAGTGATATTGGTTTGATGGTCATCATTACACTCTTAATTCCAGCTTTTTATTGCATTCAAATGTTCATTGTTTAATCTCAATGTTGTATTTTTCCTCTGCAGTGCCTCACTGTAGTATAACACCACCACTCACTGAAAGATCCAGATTAATTGCCTCATGTTTAGTGGGGCAGGGGAATGGAGCAGATTGAGCTGACTCTTTACTCTCCCTCCCCAGTTAGAATTCCTCTCCACTTTTAATAAAGTGTCTTTTTTAATAAATTCTCCATTTTAATAAAGTCTATTTAGTTCAATAGCTCTTTTTGAATTGTCTAACACTTATATCTTATTTTAGTTAAAGGGCCAGTGCAGGTTGATCATAGATATGGTATTTGAGGTGGTATAGTAGCATGTGGTAGGGTCAGGGGAATGCTCCCACCTCAGAGGCTGCACTCACACTCTCCAAGTTGTCTTTTTGTGCAATGCAGTTCATACTGTTGAAGAAGCCTCACCCTATTGCTGCAGCAAACCCTCGTCGTGTATTTCTACCTTAAGTAAGCCCTACTTATTGCAGCAGTTGAATAATTTAAGTTAAAAAATTCAGATAAATAACCTTTTGGTGAATGTTATTTCCCACATTCTCTTGGCCAGGATTGAATAGAACGTAGAAAAGTACAGCACAGCACAGGACCTTCAGCCTATGATATTGTGCTGAGGATTAATCCTAATGGACGGCACGGTGGCACACTGGTTAGCACTGCTGCCTCACAGCGCCAGAGACCCGGGTTCAATTCCTGCCTCAGGCGACTGACTGTGTGGAGTTTACACATTCTCCCTGTGTCTGCGTGGGTTTCCTCCAGGTGCCCCGGTTTCCTCCCACAGTCCAAAAATGTGCAGGTTAGGTGAATTGGCCATGCTAAATTGCCTGTAGTGTTAGGTGCAGGGGTAAATGTAGGGGAATGGGTCTGGGTGGGTGTGCTCTGGGGGGTTGGTGTGGACTTGTTGGGCCGAAGAGCCTGTTTCCACACTAAGTAATCTAATCTAATGTAAAATAAAAACCTAACCTACGCACCCCTCAATTCACTGCTGTCCATGTGCATGTCCAGCAGTCACTTAAATGTCCCTAATGACTCTGCTTCCACCACCATAGCTAGCAACGCATTCCATGCATTCACAACTCTCTGCGTAAAGAACCTACCTCTGACGTCTCCTCTATACCTTCCTCCTAATATCTTAAAACTATGACCCCTCATCCCAGTCAATCTTGCTCTGGGGAAAAGTCTCTGGCTATTGACTCTATCCATGCATCTCATTACCTTGTATATCTCAATCAGGTCACCTCTCTTCCTCCTCCTTCTCTCCAGAGAATGTCTGCATTTTATTGACAAAAGCTTGCATTGTCTTATAGCCATGACAAAGTGTGAGGAGATGACTTTGCCTTTCTTCACTTGAGCATTAACTTTTGGTTGTCAACAAATTGAGTTCTAAGCCATTTTTGGGTTTTCATATGGTTCTTTCTGTTTTGAAACAGGGTTTGGAAAGGGATCCCATGCCTCCATCCGTGCTGTGAAGGTGCCTGGTGATGACAGTGCTGGCATTGTCTCAGAATCCAGGGGAGAGGGAAATCATTGCTTCAATATAGTCCCACACTCGAGAGCAAGGGGCTCTTTGCGGTCTGTAACCTTTACAGATTCATCACAGGGAGTTACTGAATCAATAAGCACTTTAGAAATTCATGACCAACAGAACTGGGGACTGATAGATTTTTCCCAAAGACCAAAGTCATTAGCCGTTCCAAAATCATCCCCATCAAGTGAACTTCGAAACCCAGTTATGTCCATGTCACCTCAGGCAACGTACTTATCCAAGATAATTCCCAATGCAATACTGCCTTCTGCGGTGGATGTTGTGATGATCAACACCAGTCAGAATTGCCTGCGCACTGTCAGCAGGGACAGCTTAATATTCGCCCCATCTCCTGCCTGTTCCCGATCCATCTCCCTGCAGAATTATGATGGCAGGGATTATGCTTCGAGTGATGCGTGGAGCCAATCTCAATCTTCAGAAACCATAGTGTCAAACAATTCCACTATCTCATCACAGGGAAATGTCCGGAATCATTCTGCGGAAAAGGTCAGAGAGAAATCATGCGATGAACACAATCTAACTAATTCTGTTCCAGATTTTCGTGCAGATACCAATAGGTGGGTTAATGCATGTTCTGCACAGAATGTTTCAGAAACCACTGAGGATACCCCTGCACACAATACCTCCAACTATCAAACTGATGAACTGAAAAGTAATGGTTTTGACAACCAACCACTATCTCCTGCAGAAAGCACCAGTAGTATTGTTGATGCATCGGATACACAGAGTGTAACAAGTGAGCGATCAATCTCGAGAAGCCTGTCCGTTAGGAAAATGAAAAAGGCACCAGTTCCTCCGAGAAGAATCCATTCCTTACAGCAGAAGGAGGAGGAGCTGAACTCCAAACTTAAAGATGAAAGTTGTGTGTCACCTGAGGAAGATGATGTGTTTTCACCTGGACTCAGTGAAATCAATCGCATCAAACCTGAACCCTGTGTGGATTCTCCCTTCGCTGCTGCTAACCCTCCAGCTCATCATATCTCAGTGACAGCTGAAAGCCGGATAGAAGAAATGTCAAAAGGAAAGAGTAACATTCCTCCGGGAAGTACAAACTCACCCGACAAATCCGAGCGAACCATGTCACCATCAAGTGGATACTCGAGTCAGAGTGGGACCCCCACTATGGGCAAGGATTCCACATCTCCCTCCCCTCCTGCAGGAAGGTCCAAACCTGAGAGATCCACTTCTCTGCTTTCTCCAGAAGAGTCACTCTCCTCCTCTTCAGCATCGATATCATCCTCCATTTCTGAACGGGTTGACTTCTTTTCAATCCCTCCTCCACCATCGTCACCTGCTCCACCCCCACCCACTGTAAAAATTGCAAAATTGCCACCATCTCTGTTATACTCCTGGGGACCAGCATCGATCCCTCCACCTCCAGCAGGACCAGCACCATCACCTCCCACACGGAAACCTTCCTTCCTCTTCCCTGCAACTGCCCATACTGCTCCTGTTACCAAGACAACATCCAATCAGGCTCCGCCGGTCACCATGACAACATCCAATCAGGCTCCACACGTCACCATGGTAACATCTAATCGGGCTTCACCTGTCACCATGGCAGCGTCCACACAGGCTTCACCAGTCACTGTGGCAACATCCAATCAGGCTCCGCCGGTCACCACGACAACATCCAATCAGACTCCACACGTCACCATGGTAACATCTAATCGGGCTTCACCTGTCACCATGGCAGCGTCCACACAGGCTTCACCAGTCACTATGGCAACATCCAATCAGGCTCCGCCGGTCACCACGGCAACACCTAATCAGGCTTCACCGGTCACCACGGCAACATCCAAACAGGCTCTGCAGGTCACTATGCCAGCACCTAATCAGGCTTTACCAGTCACCACGGCAACGTCCACTCAGGCTTCACCAGTAACCACGGCAACGTCCACTCAGGCTTCACCAGTAACCACGGCAATGTCCACTCAGGCTTCACCGGTCACCACGGCAGTGACCAATCAGGCTTCACCGGTCACCACGGCAATATCCAATCAGGCTGTGCTGATCACTGCAACCATGCCCTCATCGATCACTACATCGGTATCCAATCAAGCCCCATCGGTCACTGCGGCCACAGCTGCTCAGGCCTCTCCAGTCACTGGGACGTTTCCTGTGGCTGTCCTCTCTTCAGCCTCTGAAGCTGTGCATGCTTCATCTAACCCTGTGGACACATCCATCTCATCAGCACCTCCTACTGGACAACAGGAAATCATTCCAGTCGCAACAGAGCGCCTTTCACCCCCACCATCACCCCCACCATCCCATCACCCTCCACCACCACCAAAGAAAGGAACAACAACTGGGACATCCTCACCCCCATCTTCCTCCTCTATTTTAGAGCCCAAAAGGCTGTCAGGATTTGATTGGCCTCCCCCTCCTCCTCCTTTGACCCTGTCTGCCTTTCCACCCTCAACTGAGCCATTGTCTATGCCTGAGAATGCTAATGTTACCCATCAGGATGGGCAGGAGGCTGACTTCCTGTTTCCACCCCCCCCGCCTCCTTCCCTCCTGACAATCTCCGTGCAAGAGAAGAGATTTTCTGCGCAAGATTTACAGTCAGTGTCTCCAACCCCTCCCTCTCCAATACCCCTTGACAAATCATTGGAGAACACGATCCCAGGGCAACCTGCGTCGCAACCTCTTCCACCTCCACTTCCTATAGAAACCAACCAGTCACCTGGGCCAAAGCCCTCTGCTTCACCTGCAGCCGTATCAATGTCAAACCATCTTCAACAGAAGCCCTTTGTTCTCCCAGGAACCCTGCCTGCAGATTCTCACTTTTCAAAAGTAATAACTCCAAAACCAAAGATGTCCAGTCAGGATTCTGAAAATAAATTGAATGTTCAGTCTTCGCCTAATCAAAATGGCAGCGATCAAGGTGGGAAACCAATTGTCACACCATCTCTCTTACAGATGGTACGGTTACGTTCTGTCCAGATGAATACGTACACGCCTGGAGGGCTGGACAGCCAGCATCAAGTAACCAAAATCCAACCTGATTTGAAACCACCTGCCAAAACTAACGTGACTGCACCAAGCAAACCTGCTCGCAAGTCTCTAACACACCGTTTATCTTCCTCTTCCGATTCTGAATCTTCAATCAAACCTAACAGTTCTCACTCTGGAAAGAAACTGACAGCTGGTGAAGTTCACGGACAGAGTACATTTAAACCCCCTGATGGTGGGGCTCCGCAGAAATCACCTGCCTCAACAGCGAGCTTCGTTCTTTCTAAAAATGTAAGTCCCAAGAAGCTGATCTTTGAAACTCCTCGCTCCCCAGAGGCAGAAGCTGAAGTGAAGAGGAACTTTGTGGCTGAGCTCAACTCTGTCTCTGAACGAATAGCCTCAAAGAGTGAATCCAAAGGTTCGACAGATGCACAGAGTAAAGCAGTTTCAGAAACCGTTTCTGCACAGAGAAAACCCGGCAGAATTCCCCCACCTGTTGCCAAAAAGCCTTTGTTTTTACCAAATGCACACCGACCCCACGTCGCATCATCTAATGTAACAGAAACTCCACCAGCGCAGGAAATGTCTGGTTCCCATGAAACTACAAGTGACACCAAGGACGAGAAAGGTAACTCTTTGTGTGAGAATTGAACTATGTCGGACAGCTTTGAATAAATGATTATAATTTGGGTCTGGGTGTTGAGTCAAAGACATTGGCTCCACAAATTGATATTGTGTAAATGTGACATAGAAAGAACATTTTAGGGTCTAGTGGTTGCTTTACAGTGTTGTAAGTCTGATTATGTCTAGTTTTCAAAAAAGTTTTTTGTTATGAAGATAACATCAAACTGGTTGCAGTTGCTACTTCTCCAGTTTTCTCAGCATCCAGAAAGAAAGTGTAGTGATGTGAAAAGATCAACTTTAGGTTCTTAGGGAATATTGATGAGTTTTGAGAAGAAATATAGCTCAGGTTGAGGTCCTGGATGTAGGTTTGCTCGCTGAGCTGGAAGCTTAGGGAATATCCATGTCTTCAGTTACAGACTGTCCAGTGTTAAAATCACACAACACAAGGTTATAGTCCAACAGGTAACCTCCTGATACAGGAGTGGTGCTCTGAAAGCTAGTGTGCTTCCAATTAAACCTGTTGGACTATAACCTGGTGTTGTGTGATTTTTAATTTTTTGTACATCCCAGTCGAACACCGGCATCTCCAAATCAAGACTATCCAGTGTAACTGTGGACCCATTTGTTTCTTAGAATCTGCTTTATTGTTGTCAATCGTGCTGACAGCTGTGCAATATTTGAAATAAAATGAGTCTTTTGGTCTGTAGTGAGGTGGTTTAAGAAATAATGGTCATAAAAATATTAGTTTAAAGTGTTCAAAGTGTTTGAGAATATACAAACATCCAAACGTGGAGCCAGAGGAGTTTACTCAGCTGCTTGAGCCTGCACTGTCATGGCTGATCTGATTGCTGCCTGCCCCGATAACCTTTCACCCCTTGTTTGACAAGAATCTGTCTCCCTTGGTTTTTCACAATATTTGAGGACTCTGCTTTCACCACCTGTGCAGGAAGAGAGAACTAAAGGCACTCAACCCTCATGTGTTTGGCTGTTGTCTGACTTAAGTGGTTGACCTTTTTTTTAAACAGTGACCCCTTGTTCTAGATTCTTCCAGAAGAAAAAACAGCTTCTCCACATTTGCTTTGTCAATGTCCTTTAGCATCTTGTATACCTCCGTTAGATCTCCTCCTATCCATCTAAACTCCAAAGAATATAAACTGAAACTGCACAATAATAAGACAAACCCCTCCTCTCTGGAATCAAATCTAGTGAAGCTCCTTTGAGCTGACTCCAATACAACTACATTCCTCCTCCAGTAAGGGGATCAAATCTCACAGCTCCAACTATTTACTCACTCCCACTTTCCTGGTGATTATGCATTTCCTGAATTCCTCCCTCCTTCCATTACTTGATTTGTAGCAATTTCAGGAATGTTCCTTGTGTGGTTTTGCAGTAAAGACCAATACCAAAACACCTGTTCAAATCATCTGCCATCTCTTTATTTCCTACTATTTATTCCTCAAACTCCCTCTCTATGGAACCAACACTCTCTTTAATACTTCTTTTTCAGATACTTGTAGAAACTGTTACAACTTGTTTTGATATTTCTTGCCAGCTTTCTATCGCACTCTAAATTGTCTCTCCATATCAGACATTCATTGTATTCTCTGACCTGCCACCTATCTTTCACAATTATATGCTTTTTCTTTAACTCTATCTTTACATTTTTAGTTAACCATGCATGGTGGATCCACCCCTTGGAATTTTTCTTTCTGGTCAGAATCTACCTAATACTGTATTCTGCTTCATGCCCTCATCATTCTCCTTTTGTTTAAAATACTAGAGTCATAGAGATGTACAGCATGGAAACAGACCCTTCGGTCCAACCCGTCTATGCTGACCAGCAGGGAAAAGACTTTGTCTACTTACCCTATCCATGCCCCTCATAATTTTGTAAACCTCTATAAGGTCACCCCTCAGCCTCTGACGCTCCAGGGAAAACAGCCCCAGCCTGTTCAACCTCTCCCAATCGCTCAAATCCTCCGAACCTGGATACAACCTTGTAAATCTTTTCTGAACCCTTTCAAGTCTTCGACCTATTCTTCCCTCCCTCAGATTCAGTCTGGAGCTCCTTTTGCAGTGAGGGCTATTTCTGATTTGGCACCAGTAATAGCTGAGAGAAAGTATATCAGCAAGAGTGTCTTTTGCAGGATATTGGTTTAGGATCACATTGCTTAGTGTTGTTGGTTTAGGATTTGATGACCATTTTGTCATAATAGTTAGCATCATGGATATCAGGAACCTAGCAACACTGGAAACTTCGTACACTTGGTCCTATTTTCTGAATATATGTTCCTGCACTGAAAACAGTGGCAGGAAAAAAAAACACTGACCATAATCTTTGCCCATCCCCACCTTCAGCATGAGCGGGGGAAATGATTCTGTCACTCCAGTCTACAGTTCCCTTTGGTCCAAGTTTTTAAAACTTTTATGTTGCAGTGTCCCTATCTCTGAGCCAGGGGGCCTAGGTTCAGGTTAAGAGTGTGTACTAATGTCTGTGCACAGCTTAATTATAAATATCTAGGGTTCCCTTTGCTCTCCATTCAGTGAGTTGGTCATTATGTTAAAAGGAAAATGGAAAGAACTGCAGGTGCTGTAAATCAGAAACAAAAACAGAAATTGCTGGAAAAGCTCATCAGGTCTGGCAGCATCTGTGGAGAGAAATTTTGCTTACAGTTTAATGTCACATGACCCTTCCTCAGAACTGGGGTTCTGAACCTCAGGTTACTTGACCTGAAACATTAAGTATGATTTGTCTCCACAGATGCCACTAGACCTGATGAGCTTTTCCAGTAATTTCTGCTTTTTTTACTATTTCAAAATAAAACAATTGACTTGCATCAGTAACTTTATGGAGTGGGATAAGAGGAATAGTTATTGAAAGATGCAGAAATATTATTTCCAAACAGACATTTTTTTATCATAGAATTGTAGAGTCCCTACACTGTGGAAGCTGGTCATTAGACCCATTGAGGCCACACCGACCCTCCAAAGTACATCTCACCCAGAGTCATCTCCCTACCTTATAACCCCGCATTTCCAATGGCCAATCCACCTGACCTGCACATCTTTGGACTGCGGGAAGAAACCGGAGCACCCGGAGGAAATCCACACAGACACGGGGAGAATGTGCAACCTCTACACAGACAGACGCCTGAGGGTGGAATTGAACCTGGGTCCGTGGTGCTGTGAAACAACAGTGCTAACCACTGAGCCATCATGCTGCAGGGAACGAGAGGCAGTTAAGGAATAAATAGGTTCACTCCAGGACAAAGAAAGGAATTTGTGTGTGGAGCGAGAGGAAATAAGTGAGGTCTTTAATTAATACTTTGCATTGACATTCACAAAGGAGAATGACATGGTGGATGGTGATTCTCGAGAGCAGTATGTTGATATTTTGGGGCACATCGGTATATAAAAGTGTTCTAAGTATATACTCTCGCCCATATAGTCCTGCACCAATAAGTGCCCTGCCCTTAAATGAATCTGAATCTCTGATCTCATGCCAGATGTATGTCTGCAATAGTCCCTTGTTCACAAATGTGTTTGTGATTTTAGCATTGTCTTCAGGTGTGGACCTTAGTTAATTAGTTAAGAGGGCTAGAATGTTCTCGAATTTAGAGTAAATGGTGCTGTTCAAGTATTAGAACACAAATCAGCACAATGTGTCCAGGAACAGTGTATACAATAGCACATGGTAACTATAGCACTGTTGTTTATTTTAAAAATACATTTGTTGTTGTCAGTTACCATGAACTAGTAACCATCAATTCAGCAAAAGTGCAAATATAAACAGAAAAATACATTTTTCCGAGCCACTATACTCCTCTCATAGGAAACCATGCTCTCTTAAAACTGCTGTTCCCATTGACAGTTGTCTATAAATAATTGCACAAGAATTAACAAGTTAAAGCAAATACTAAAGAGGAATTCTTGGGCGGATCCAGTAGAATAAAGATAGGAAAAGATAATGTCAAGTGAAAAGCAAGAACAAGTTATTCATAACTAGTCACAAGTTTACTTAACAGAATATTAAATTGCAAGATAAAATTTAATTCAGGTAATGTTTTAACTGTTAATACTGACATTTACCAAATAGTCATGAAGTTTTTGAATTTTTCAATTGTCTAATCCTTACAATGGGACTAATGTTCTGTTCAGCTTGCTCTGAGAAGATATAGTGCTGGGAGCATGGAGAGTTAAATAGTTGAGCTTATTTGTTAGGTTATATTCTTGAGTGGGTTTCGGAACTTATATGGTGCAGACCATGAATCCTAAAGCCCTCGTTGGTGGATCATTGTATTTTATTTTCTTACTCCGTATCATTGTTACTTGTTGAACTCTATTGATTTCAGCTTGAATCAACGCTGCCCTGGATCAAACTGATGCGATCCCACATAAATGAAACTTTGCCAGTTCCTGATCCAGTCCCTGGGAAATATGATCAAATCATTTTCCTTAAAAGAGAGCTGGATAAATATTTGAAAGTGATGAAGTTAGAGGACTATAGAAATGAGGCTGGAGAATGCGATGAGCTGGGTAGAGCCACAATGGGTTGAATGGCCACCTCCTGTCCTGTAAAATTCTATGATTCTGTAAATCCCAGAATCTTTATGCTCTCAGTTGCAGCTTCTCTCACCCATCCTCCCCATCTAGCATTTTCTCTATCCTCACCACAAGCCCGGTGTCCAGCTAAGGATTACACTCCATTGATCTGTCAGTTGGATCAATGTGATTATATTAAAGGTGCTATATTTTCTGCCCCTGGTGGTGGGCCAAGGTGGGGATGGGGTGATGGGGGTGGGGTGTGTTCAGTGAGTATTTCTGAGGGTTTGACGGAATTTTGATTCCAGGAGAAAATGAGGGATTTTGCTGAAAATAAAAGGAAAAGGATTTGTATGGATTGTAGATTGGCCAGCTGGAAGAATGTCGAGTATACATCAAGAAACGTTGTTTGTTTGATTGGTTGGATGTGACAGTAGAGTCCCAGAGGAGTCTGAGAGAAACCTTTAGCATCAATGATTTCAATATCAGGAGTGAAGCCACAATGGCTAGATTTACAGACTACACAAAGATAGGTAGGAAAGTATTTGTGAAGAAGACATAAGCAGTATATTGGTAGAATCAAAGTGTTACAGCACAGAGGAGGCCATTCAGATCATCATGTTTGTACCAGTTCTTCAAATGAGCATCATAGCTTAGTCTTCAGCCTAATCTCTGCGTCACTGCACCTTGTTTCTGATTCAGTAATTGTCCAATGCCCCCCTTGAATGCCTCAATTGAATCTCCTTCCACCACATTTCCAGGCAATGCATTCCAGACCTAAATTACAGTGTGTGAAAGTTGTTTTTCTTTTCTTGTATTACAAATATGTTTTACAAATCACTTAATACTTATGCCCTTTTCTTCTCAGTTCTTTTTACAAGTGGGAAAAGCTTCTCTCTATCTACTCTACCCAGTCCCTTCATGATTTTGAAAACCTTTATCATATCTCTTGTTAACCTTCTCTTGAAGGAAAACAGTCCCAACTTCTTCAATCTGTTCTCATGACTGAATTTTCACTTTCCTGGAACAGTTCTTGTAAATTGTTCCTGCACCCTCTCCAGTGCATTCACATCCTTCCTATAATGTGGTGCCCACAACTGTACACAGTACTCCAGGTGTGGTCTAATGAGTGTCTTAGAACATGGACCATAGAACCATAAAGCACAGGATCGGGCCCTTAAGTGCATGATATTGTGCTGAACATGACGCTAAGTTAAACTAATCCCTTCTGCTTGCCTTTGAACCATATCCTTCTGATTCTTGCATATTCATGTGCTTATCTAAAAGTCTCCCAAAGGCCCCTATCATATCTATCTCCTTGTTTCAGATATTTCAACTCTAGGGAAAAGATTCTGACCATTGACCCTATCTATGCATCTCCTAATTTTATAGACTTCTATCAAGTCGCCCCTTGGCCTCTGCTGCTCCAGAGAAAACAACCTGAGTTTTTTTAGCCTCTCCTTATAGCTCATGCCCTCTAAACCAGGCAGCATCCTGGTAAACCTCTTCTGCACCCTCTCCACAACCTCACATCCTTCCTCTAATGTGGTGACCAGAATTGGACACCATGCTCTTAACTGTGGCCTAACCAAAGTCTTATACAGCTGCAATGTGACATCCTGACTCTTCTACTCAATTCCCTGACCAATAAAGGCAAGGATGACATATGCCTTCTTCACCATCCTACTTGTGTGACCACTTTCAGGGAGCTAGAGACTTGAACCCCAAGATCTCGTTACATCAATGTTGTTCAGGGTCCTGCCATTAATTGTATACTTTTCCTTAACACTCGATCTCCAAAGGTGCAGCACCTCACGCAGATACGATTAACTCCATCTGCCATTTCTCCCCTCATATCTACAACTGATTTATATCTCACTGTATTCTTTGACACCCACCTACACTATCCACAGCTTACACTACAAGCTTTAGGGTGTAGGTTTGCTCGCTGAGCTGTAGGTTTGATATCCAGACATTTCGTTACCTGACTAGGTAACATCATCAGTGGCGACCTCCAAGTGAAGCGAAGCTGTTGTCTCCTGCTTTCTACAGCTCAGCGAGCAAACCTACACCCTAAACCTCGACCTGAGCTACAAACCTTCAAAAACCTTGCAACTACAAGCTTACTAGCCCAGCCATCTACATTTCGATGCAATTCGTTTATATATATCACAAACTGCAGAGGTCCTGTATGGGTTCCTGCAGAACACCGCTAGTCACGGACCTCCAGCCTGAAAAGTACCCTTCCACCACTACCCTCAGCTTTCTGTGGGCAAGTTAATTTTGAATCCAAGTGGCCAAGTCACTGTGGATCCCATGCACTCTTGTACAAGCTCAACATCACCACCTCCCTGCTCTTTTAATATATGCCCAGTTAATAAAACCAGAAACACAATATGCTTTAACTGATCTCTGCACCTGTCCTGCCACCGTAATGATCTGTGCATGTATGCACCCAGGTCCCTCTGCTCCTGTACCCCTTATTTTGTATTTTCTTACAGTTTGTTCCTAACAAAATGTATCATCTCACATGTCTGTGTATTGAATCTCATCTGCCACCTATCTGGCCACTCCGTCAACTTGTCAATGTCCTTTTGGGTTCCACACTATCTTTTTCATAGTATAAAACTTGGAAGACTTCTAAACTATCTGCAAACTTTGAAATTGTTCTCTGTACAAAAAGATCCAGATCATTAATACAAATTAGGAAAAGTAAGGGTCCTGGTCCCAACCATTGGGGGACCCCACAACAAACCTTTCTCTCGTCCAAAAGATTGACCTTCTCTGTTTCCCCTCAGACAGCCAGTTCTGTGCCAAGTTGCCACTGTCCATTTTATTTCATGACCTACATCTTATCCTCTCAAGTTTGTTGTGTGGCACTGTATCAAACACCTTCTACATCAAATAGCATTTTTTTCATCAACCCTTTCTGTTATCTCTTCAAAAGAACTCCTGAAAATTAGTTAAACACTATTTCCCTCTTAGAAGTTGCGCTGAATTTTCCTAATCAACCTAACTTTCCCTTTATGACTATTAATCGTATCCAGAGTAATTACTTCTAAAAGTTTCCCCACTACCCATATTAAACCAACCGGCTTCTAATTGCTGGAATCATCCTTACATCCTTTCTTGAACAAGGCTGTATTGTTTGCAATTCTCCAGTTTTCTGGCACCTCAAGTCTAGGGAAGACTGAGATCATGGCCAGTGCCTCTGAAATTTCTACCCTTACTACCTTCACAATCCTTGGATGCATCTCACCTGGTTTGGTGCCTTGTCAACCTGAAGTGCCAACAATCTATTCAAGACTACTTGCTTATTAATGTGGCAGTTTCCTCCTCTCAAAAGCAGTATCCTCATCTTTGATAAAGACAGATGCAAAATATTTGTTTTGAAATTGAAAGGAATGGATCTGCTTTGTGAGGAGATTCTATTGCAATGGAATCAGTCAGTGCAGGAGGAGACCATTTGGCCTTCATGTTTTGCTTCCCTCATGTAATCTCTACAGGTTCCAGCATTTCAAGTTCATAGCCATGTTATCTTACAGTGGATTTTGGTTTTCTGCCTGAATCCCTTTTTCAGGTAGCAGGTTTCTGATCCCCATTCCCTTTAAACTAATACAGAACCAAGGAACAGCGACATTGTCAGAGGTTTGAATGAGGTGTCGAATCAGGGTTTTAGAAAAGGACCTGTTGAACATACTGCACTGTTCTGGTATCAGTGATTAAGGGAAATGAGTTAAAGTCTTTATTCTGCTAAGAGATCATTGACCTGAAATGTTAACTCTATTTTTTGACTCAGACATTGCCAGAGTTGCTGAGTATTTTCAGCATTTTGTGATTTTATTTTCCATTTCAAGTACCTGCAGTATTTTGCTTATAGTTGTTTATCTGAGGCTCCTGCTATTCCTGATTAAAACAAGATATCCCACGGCATGACTTTGTGAGAGAGAGAGAGGCATGAAACATGGTGTTCTGGCCAATCATCAACACAAACAGATGATCTGATCATGAATTATCACATTACTGTATGACATCATAGATTGGGTTTCCAATGTTGCAACAATGGCTACCCTTAACACTCATTCGCTGTAAAGCATTTTGGAATATTCTAAACCCATGTAAGAAGCCTTCAAATACTCTCTAATCCTTCCATCAATTACTTCAAAGTTCTACCCCTTAATTATTAATCTTGATGCTAATTGAAATAGTTCCTTCTTGTATTTCTTCCTAATAAGTCCATTCACCTCAACAGATCTCCCTCAGCCACCTTGGTCCAAAGGCACAACAAAGCTGCACTGAGGGAGGATATTCCTGGAAATACATCCAGGGAAGTTATTTGGGTGGAACTGAGAAATAAGAAAGGGATGATCACCTTATTGGGATTGTATTATAGACCCCCCAATAGTCAGAGGGAAATTGAGAAACAAACTTGTAAGGAGATCTCAGCAATCTGTAAGAATAATACGGAAGTTATGGTAGGGGATTTTAACTTTCCAAACATCGACTGGGACTGCCTTATTGTTAAAGGTTTAGATTGAGAGGAATTTCTTAATTGTGTACAAGACAATTTTCTGATTCAGTATGTGGATGTACCTACATAGAACATAGAAAAATACAGCGCAGTACAGGCCCTTTGGCCCTCGATGTTGCGCCGATCCAAGCCCACCTAACCTACACTAGCCCACTATCCTCCATATGCCTATCCAATGCCCGTTTAAATGCCCATAAAGAGGGAGAGTCCACCACTGCTACTAGCAGGGCATTCCATGAACTCCCGACTCGCTGAGTAAAGAATCTACCCCTAACATCTGTCCTATACCTACCACCCCTTAATTTAAAGCTATACCTACTAGAGAAGGTGCAAAACTTGACCTACTCTTGGGAAATAAGGCAGGTCAGATGACTGAGGTGTCAGTGGGGGAGCACTTTGGGGCCAGTGACCATAATTCTATTTTAAAATACTGATGGAAAAGGATAGACCAGATCTAAAAGTTAAAGTTCTAAATTGGAGAAAGGCCAATTTTGATGGTATTAGGCAAGAACTTTCAAAAGCTGATTGGAGGAAGATGTTCGCAGGTAAAGGGACGGCTGGAAAATGGGAAGCCTTCAGAAATGAGATAACAAGAATCCAGAGAAAGTATATTCCTGTCAGAAGAGTATAAAGAAAGTAGGAGTATACTTAAGAGGGAAATCTGGGACATGAGATAGCGTTGGCAAATAGAATTAAGGAGAATCCAAAGGGTTTTTACAAATATATTAAGGACAAAAGGGTAACTAGAGAGAGAATAGGGCCCCTCAAAGATCAGCTAGGCGGCCTTTGTGTGGAGCCACAGAAAATGGGAGAGATACTAAATGAATATTTTGCATCAGTATTTACTGTGGAAAAGGATATGGAAGATATAGACTGTAAGGAAATAGATGATGACATCTTGCAAAATGTCCAGATAACAGAGGAGGAAGTGCTGGGTGTCTTGAAGTGCACAAAGGTGAATAAATCCCCAGGACCTGATCAGGTGTACCCTTGAACACTGTGGGAAGCTGGAGAAGTGATTGCTGTGCCTCTTGCTGAGATATTTGTATCATCGATTGTCACAGGTGAGGTGCCGGAAGACTGGAGGTTGGCAAACGTGTTTAAAAAGGACGGTAAAGACAAGCCAGGGAACTATAGACCGTTGAGCCTGACCTCGGTGGTGGGCAAGTTGCTGCAGGGAATCCTGAGGGACAGGATGTACAAGTATTTGGAAAGGCAAGGATTGATTAGGGATAGTCAACATGGCTTTGTGCATGGGAAATCATGTCTCACAAACTTGATTGAGTTTTTTGAAGAGGTAACAAAGAAGATTGATGAGGGTAGAGCAGTAGATGTGATCTATATGGACTTCAGTGAGGCGTTCAACAAGGTTCCCCATGGGAGACTGATTAGCAAGGTGAGAGCCCATGGAATACAAGCCATTTGGATACAGAACTGGCTCAAAGGTAGAAGACAGAGGGTGGTGGTGGGGGGTTATTTTTCAGATTGGAGGCCTGTGACCAGTGGAGTGCCACAAGGATCAGTGCTGGGCCCTCTACTTTTTGCCATTTACATAAATGATTTGGATGCGAGCATAAGAGGTACATTTAGTAAGTTTGCAAATGACACCAGGTTCATAGCTCCTTGAAAGTGGAGTCGCAGGTAGATAGGATAGTGAAGACGGCGTTTGGTATGCTTTCCTTTATTGGTCAGAGTATTGAGTACAGGAGTTGGGAGGTCATGTTGCTGCTGTACAGAACTTTGGTTAGGCCACTGTTGGAATATTGCATGCAATTCTGGTCTCCTTCCTACCAGAAAGATGTTGAGAAACTTGAAAGGGTTCAGAAAAGATTTACAAGGATGTTGCCAGATTTGGAGGATCTGAGCTACAAGGAGAGGCTGAACAGGCTGGGGCTGCTTTCCCTGGAGCGTCGGAGGCTGAGGGTGACCTTATGGAGGTTTACAAAATTATGAGGGGCATGGATAGGATAAATAGGCAAAGTCTTTTCCCTGGGGTCGCGGAGTCCAGAACCAGAGGGCATAGGTTTAGGGTGAGAGGGGAAAGATATAAAAGAGACCTAAGGGGCAACTCTTTCACGCAGAGGGTAGTACATGTATGAAGTGAGCTGCCAGAAGATGTGGTGGAGGCTGGTACAATTGCAACATTTAAGAGGCATTTGGATGGGTATATGAATAGGAAGGGTTTGGAGGGATATGGGCCGGGTGCTGGCAGGTGGGACTAGATTGGGTTGGGATATCTGGTCGGCATGGACGGGTTGGACTGAAGGGTCTGTTTTCATGCTGTACATCTCTATGACTCTGTATGACTCTATCCCCTGCCCCTTACGCAAATCTCTCCTTCGGTTCAGTTTCTGGTCAATGGTAGCCCCCAGGATTCAATAGTGGGACATTCAGTGAAGGTAATGTCTTTGAATGTCAAGGGGCGATGGTCAGATTCACTCCATGAGACTGTTGTTTCACTCCTCCTTCAACATTTCTGTACTGTTTAAGTTCAGTTTTGAATATTAAACAGCTTATATTTTTGGCATTGAATTCTGAAACCAGCGTTGCATTAATGTGATTTTGAAGCTACATGTTTTGCAATGACTCAACATTTTGAATAAAGTTAAAAGATGTGATAATTTTGTCAATCACTCCTTCATCTCTTTCTTACTCCTCCCTGTCTGTTTACTTCCATTTTATAGAAGTTGTGATTTAGCACCAAACTGGCAACCCAACATGTTATTTTTGGGAAGTTTCTGGAATTGGCCATCGTGCACAAGGTCTTTGAAGTTTTAAAAACACTTTCCTAACCCCCATAATTTGTGTGATTTATTGTGTTAACATACCTTCTCATTTTTACTTGTTGGAATAAGAGCTGTAATTTGCTCAGGGGGCTTTGCAAGATGAGCAGCAATAATATATTATTCCAACAGTAACATACCTGTAATTTAGGAAAATTTTCCATGTTGCTTCACAATATTTACTGAGGCATAAACATTGCAGGATATTAGGTTGGGTAACCTGAAGCTTATCCAGGGTATGTTTGAAAGAAAATTTAAGGGAATAGACAGGGAATTTCTGAGCATTGGTACATTGACAGTAAAGATGCTGCAGCAGGGAGTGAAGGAAGATGTGGGACTGCACAGGTGGGCTGCAGTGGGACCAATGGACCTAGGAAAGAATTCACACTCAGCTTTGCCTGCTGGGTGTAGAGGTGAATGCTCTCTCTTTACAAGGCACAGCTTAATGCTGCAGGATTTCATCCAGTTATAACCAAAAGAGGAAAACCCACTAGCCCTCCCCTCAAACCTCATGCGCACATTTCCCTGCCCTGTTTATGCCACCTCCATGGTATCATATGCCAAGCAACCACCCATCCTCCTCTTGCACCCTCTATGTTAATTAATAAAGTTAATTCACACATCACACTCCTTATAGAAGCAATTAGTTCCATAGTAACAATGGAATAGATGCTTTTTAATTTTTTTTTAATGAAGCCATTCATTGATAACTTTAAGGATCTTGTCAATGTCAGAGGGAGTTTGGAATCGGGTCCTAATCATCATCATCATAATCATCATTTAGTTCCCTACTGTATGTAAATCCAAGCGATAACAGAATCTGATAACAATTAACAGCAGTTGCAAGGTCAGCCAGGTGTGTATCAGAGTAGTTAACTCTGAAGGTGAAAACGATGGTTTCAAAAGAAGATTTTCAGATGTTAGAATAGTTTAAAACTGAGTTGTGATTTTTTCTGAATGTGTTTATGCAGCTATGTTCTTAGTGCAATTTTAGCTGTGTACGTTACTAGGTAACTACAAAGATAAAAACAATGACTGCAGATGCTGGAAACCAGATTCTGGATTAGTGGTACTGGAAGAGCACAGCAGTTCAGGCAGCATCCAAGAAGCAGTAAAATCGATGTTTTGGGCAAAAGCCCTTCATCAGGAATAAAGGCAGAGAGCCTGAAGGGTGGAGAGATAAGCT
>NC_057738.1:48602555-48604942 GCF_004010195.1 Chiloscyllium plagiosum
GAAGGCGGAAGGGGGGGGGGGGAGGAAAATATATCCCTGGTGGTGGGGTCTTTTTGGAGGTGGCGGAAATGTTGGCGGATGATTTGGTTTATGCGAAGGTTGGTAGGGTGGAAGGTGAGCACCAGGGGAGTTTATGCGAAGGTTGGTCGGGTGGAAAGTGAGCACCAGGTAACTACAAAGATGAGCAGGAAGACCAACTGGTACAAACCAGATCCTGGAATAAAGACAACCTTGCATTCACCTGACATGCACATCTTTGGACTGTGGGAAGAAACCAGAGCACCCAGAGGAAACCCACACAGACACTGGGAGAATGTGCAAACTCCACACAGACAGTCGCCCGAGGCTGGAATCAAACCTGGGAACCTGGTGCTGAGAGGCAGCAGTGCTAACCACTGAGCTACCGTACCACCCTTTTGGAAAGAGACAGGGGAGTAAATCATCAGGGAAAATGCAAGGTTTTGAAAAATGCTGCTTTCAGTCTCTTTTTCTTCGAGTATTTGCAGGGATATGGGAAAAATGTCTTTCCCACACAACTTTCTTAAAAACTATAGAATGTAAAAATATATGAAATACGAGCAGGAGTAGGTAATTTGGCCCCTCAAACCTGCCCTGCAATTCTATAAGATTGTCTGATCTGCTTTAGTTTCAACTACTCAACCATATTTTTGCATTGGTCTTCAAGGTGGTAGACACAATTAACATTAAAAAGAAATCAGATAAACAAGGTGGCAAGGGGAGGGGTAAGGTCTTGTAACATGAGGACAAAGTATATGACAAATGAATGGGACTGACGGCAGATAATTTTCCAAATCCTGATGGCCCACCATTTTAAAAGGGAGAAAATTGATTTTGAAAGTAAACTGACAAAAAATATTAAATGAAACAGCAAATGGTCCTGCAGGTATGTAAAAGATGTGGATGGGATCCATGGAGGATGTGATTGGGGAATTAATAAAAAGGAAGAGGGAAATTAAAAGGTTTTAATTTTTAAAAGGAAGTAACTGCAGGGACATAGGAGGCATTAGCTGAAATGTTCCTGAAGTTGCTGGATTCTGAGAGGGTTCCAGGTTGGTTGCAAGGTTTAATAATGTACCTGCTCGAGAAATGAGGGAGACGAAGAGCAGCAAACTATAGACCAGTTGATCTAACATGTCATTGGAAAAATGCTACAGTCCATTATTAAGGAAGAAATAGCAGGTCATTAAGAAAAGCTTAATGCATTCAAACAGAATCAATATGATTTTGTTAAAGGGAAATAGTATTTCTTAAGTTTCTGGATTAGTGGTGCTGGAAAAGCACAGCTGTTCAGGCAGCATCCGAGAAGCAATAAAATCGACGTTTCGGGCAAAAGCCCTTCATCAGGAATACAGCTGTTCCTGATGAAGGGCTTTTGCCCGAAACGTCGATTTCCCTGCTCCTCGGATGCTGCCTGAACAGCTGTGCTTTTCCAGCACCACTAATCCAGAATCTGGTTTCCAGCATCTGCAGTCATTGTTTTTACCTATTTCTCAAGTTTGCCAGTCTTTAAAGTTCTAACAAGTGGAGTTAATCAAAAGGAAACCTGTAGATGTGGTATACTTGGACCTCCAGAAGAGGGATACCTACCAAAACTAGGAGACAGCAGAGACAAGAACAAGGGCAGAATCAGAAATAAGAAGTGATAGAGAATTCCAACGACATCGGGTCAGCACAGTGGCTCACAACGCCAGGGACTTAAGTTCATTTCAGCCTCAGGCGACTGTCATTGTAGTGTTTGCACATTCTCCCCAGGTCTGCATGGATTTCCTCCAGGTGCTGCGATTTCCTCCCACCATCCAAAGATGTGCAGATTGGGTGGATTGGTCATACTAAATTGCCAATCGTGTCCAGGGATGTGCAGCCTAGGTGGATTAGCCATGGGAAATGTGGTGTTACAGGATTGGGGGGTTGGTGTGGGTGGGGGTGGGGGGAGGGAGGAAGGATCTGGGTGGAATGCACTTTGGAGGGTCAGTTTGGAATCAATGGGCTGAATTCTATGATTCTAATATTGTGAATAGGACTAAAAATGATAAGACTTAAAGTTGTGTATCTAAATGATATCTGTGGAATGTTTATGGTGTCTACCTGAACATAGTAGACATAAACATAGTAAGTCAGAGAGTGGTGGTAGATGGTAAATATTCAGCCTGGAGCCCAGTTACAAGTGGAGTTCCGCAGGGATCAGTTCTGGGTCCTCTGCTGTTTGTAATTTTTATTAATGACTTGGAAGAGGGAGTCGAAGGGTGGGTCAGACGATACGAAGATTGGTGGAATTGTGGATAGCGAGGAGGGCAGATATCGGCTGCAAATGGACTTAGATATGATGCACAGCTTGGCTGAGGAGTTGCAGATGGAGTTCAACCCTG
>NC_057738.1:48605363-48622035 GCF_004010195.1 Chiloscyllium plagiosum
AGAGTCAGAATCATTGGTGACCTTTAAGCGGCAGTTGGATAGGTACATGGATAGGTGCTTAAGCTAGGACAAATGTTCGGCACAACATCGTGGGCCGAAGGGCCTTTTCTGTGCTGTATTGTTCTATGTTCTATGTTCTACTACCTTGAAGCCAGATGCAAAATATTGGTTTAAAGTATCTGCCATTTCCCTCTTACTTTTTATAAATTCCCTGTCACATCCTCCAAGAGTCTCATATAACTATTCTCTTTTTATTTACCTGCAGAAGCACTTGCTGTCTGTTTTAATATTGCTTGCCAGTTTACTTTCAGAATTAATTTTCTTCCTTTCTATTAACCTTTGAGTCATCTGCCTCAGATTCTTAAAAAAAAACTCCTCTGGTTTTCAGCATTTTGTTTGTTTTAGTTTTTGATGGCCTTTGTTAACTGCTTCATCCTTCACACACAGTCCTTCTTTTTGACTGGAATAAATTTTGAGAGTTATGAAATATCTGTTTAAATATCTGCCACTGACCTTCCCCTTTGTCTATTACCCAGCCCTCTCTTGCATCATTCCTCTGTTCTAATGAACAGATTGTAATTTGGTCAGACAGTAAATGAAGGAAATCTGTTTGATCCTGACCTGTTCAGAGGCCTGTTTGAAAATTTTCATTAAAATGACTTTGTGCTGTAATAGGAAAGAGTTAAAAATTCAGCAATAAATTCCTCTAAACCTGGCTGATATAAAATTGTATCTCTAAATTGCAAATGATTTTGCATGAAGTGGAAGGTTATGTTTGAGAGATTTATCCACATCAGTTAAACATCTGAGAATTAAAACATTTTTCTTCCTAAATGTAGGGAAGCTGGAAGCTGGAAATGGACAGCTGGCCCTGCAAGAGTAACTGAAGAATTTGGGCGTCAAACCTCAGAGTTCACTGCGCTCAAAGTCAATCTCCATGCCTTGGAAGACAGAAATAATCCAAAATGAGCAATTCTTCAGAAAAGCTTTTCTGCTGAAACGTAATGGCCTTGTTTATGCAAAACTAAGAAAACATTTGCCTGGAGTGCTGCACCTTTTACTTTATACTGTAACTGAATTCCATGAAAGCAGAAGACAGAAAAGTGTCGCTGTGCTAATTACAGTCAGAGATCAGAGGTATCTCAGACGAGCGAGGATAATTTTTGTTAGTCATTCTGGATTGTGCAATTGCAACACCACCACCTGACTCAATGCTGTGGTTTCTATGGCAACAAGATGCATGTTAAAGGAGGTGGTTTAAGACTTTTTAAATTTGTCAATGAGGATATAATGTTTCCCTGTCTAAATAACTACATTTTAAAAAGAATCAGGAGGAAGCACACTTATCGTATAAAATGAGGGGATTTGGGGTTACTTTATCGGTGAATCAATACCAGCAATTACTTAGAAATTTATTCTCTTTTGTTAACTTATAAGGCAGAATGACTATTAATAACTTGAAGCCAAAAAAAGTCCTCTATCAAAAATCAGAGACTGTCTTTCCAGTGATCTCCCTAAAGAAGTCACTTGCTGTGGTTCAGCTTGTGGTTTTGAAATTGTAAATAAATTATAATACCACTATCCTGCTAATGACAGCAGCTACATACAGGCCATAATGTGGCTTTCACAAGTTGCCTATCTTTTGGTATTTTGTCCCCTCCCTCATTCTTTTGTTATTATGAAGGTGATGTTGGATTTCTAACCTGAGTCTCTTCAGTGTGCAAAGACAGGGGTTGATTTTGGGCACTGATTTCCTTTTATCTTAGAATGTGGCATTATCTGGAGCCAATGGCAGAAAGCTGCAACTTCCAGGTTTCAAAATGCCTCATTCTCCAGCTCCCAACCTAACCTGAGTTCAGTCTTATTGGAGCACTGCAATACAGTCAGTTCATTGGGTAATGATGCTATATTCTCTGAAGCCAACTGAGGTCTGGTTCAAGGACAGTCACTGAATTGAAGGTTCTTTGTAATTGTCACTGGATTATAACACCTCATGCGTTCTGTATTTGAGAAATGATAGAAAGGCTAAGATGAAGATTTGGACCCAAGGCTAGATTGCTGGTAGCTGAGAAAGGAGCTTTGATATATATTTATAAAGTGCAAGTTCTTTTTTTTTAAAAAAAAGCCTTGAATTGTCTGATTCTTGATAATTAATTGGTAAATCCAAATCAATCAATATCAGGGGCTCTTAAATTCTTGAAATTGGTACACTTATCACAAGTAAATGAAAATGATGAATAAAAAAAGCTAATTTCTCCAGTCTCTAATGAAGAGACTGTCATTCCACTTTCACTGATTTTTTTTTGTATGAATTCTATTTTCACTGGATGTAGGGTTTATTTAAGTTTTGTTGAAATAAATGTTGGCACTAATTTTATTTCTGTAGTCTTATGAGAGCACTGAATTACCTTCAATCTAGTCAAATACAAATGGACAATATGGTTTTTTTTCAGTCATTTCAAAGCTTTCTGTAAACTCTGCAGTTAATGTGTCTTCTGTGTAATCAAGTTTTTCTTAAATCTTGTTTTTAGCAAGTGAATACATAATGATACAATATCATCAACAATCGTCTTCCTGTAGAGTGAAACGTTTAATTCTGTTCACCTTCATTTAAGTGATGCAGCTAGTATTTGAGGACGCTCCTGTTATAACATCTGCACTGGCTTTGTGAGCTCTGTTTCAGTAAAGGAGGGTTCTTCCTCAGAGCCAAGGGGAGAAGGGAAAACATTCATCAAAGATGTTGCTTTACACTTCCCTGTTTTCCCTTTACAAACATGCATTGGCCAGCTTTGGAACAGAAGCTTTGTATTCAATCTTTAAATGAGCTGTCTGGAAACTTTGCACATTTCAAATATTGCACTCCTCTCTTGTTTGCAGTTTCCCTCCTCCACTTGTTTATTGGAGAAACCCACCTATATACCATTATCTACAAGTGTAAAACAGGCAACTAAGGACTTGGTCATGACTTGTCTTTCATGAATCTTTGAGTTTAATTTTGAGGATGGTCACTTGCTGGATTTTCATGATGACCATCCCCTCTAAAAGCAGAGGCTTGTGGTGCTGCCTGAGAGCTGCATGATTAAAATGATTTGTTTTCTAGATGTTGGTAGTTCTGTTGGTAAGTGAACAGCTTATATTATACACTGAAAAATTAGTAATAATAACTATTAATAATAATAAAAGATTAAACCAAAATTTCAGTGGGCATTTATAACAACTACCCTGTTGGATTTCAGAAAAATAAATTGCACCAGCCCTCCTTTAGCAATAATGGCACCATTCTGTTGATTGTCCCACATCCAAATCCTTTCAGTTGGCATTCCTATCCTTATCTTAGATTAATGTGCAGCTACTTTGTCACCCCAGTGGGACATATAACTGTGTGCTTTGCAGTTCCTATTGCAAACCAGAGAACTGTTTGGAAACAAAGTATTCATCATTATTTAAACATTAACACTCAATGGAACAGAATCCACTCACTGCCAAATTTCACCTGGAAATATAATTGTTTTTCTGTACAAGTTGTTAACAGTTGTCATATTCAACAATTGATTGATCATTTTAAATGGATATGGCCACAGGGAAAATTCTGAACTTGGCAGGTTTCAGTTCTATTAAATGATGGCTATGTCTGTGAAACTATTTGATCATTGAGGGTGATTGTTCTTGCAGAGAAATGCTAAGGGTATTTTAGAATTAGCCCAACTTTTTATCTTTTGAGCTACACATAATCAAAGAACCTGATTTTTATTATTGGCCCTTAAATAGGCCCCTCACTTGCTGGAAGCATCAGTTATTTGAAAATAAATCTTTAAAAAGCACACTTGGAAACAAGTATATTCTAAAGAGACAATATTTGGCTTGCACAAATTAATTTAAAATTGTGATCATGTTCTTCAATATAAATGTACATTTTATAAAGCAGATGGAGTGGGGTCAAATAGCTGAAGCCAAATTATTTGTGTGTTTATTCCCAAGCTGTTTACAGGCCAAATGGTCATTTGAAGTTCTGGGGTACAGAGGATGGGGGTGGCAATGACAACATCTATTTTTTGTCCATATTACTATGCTCTCTATTTGATGTTTAATTCCACAATTTCTCAGGGTGCACTTAGATGTTCAAACTCACTTCCACAATCCTAAATCTATGCAGCATTAAATCTCTTCAAAGATATTGTATCGCTTTCCAGAATTGTTAATTCATTGTGAACCATTTGTTTCCTGCACAAGAATCCAATCCCTTTTCACTGGATATCTTCCTAGGACCTTACCACATGCTTCATATGATACAGGACGCACTGTGGCTGTGGAAGTTCTACTGAGTTCTGAAAAATTCCCAAGTTCCCAGCACCCTAAGTGCCAGTAAATGATGAGACTGCTTCACAATGAACAAACAGTCAGTATTCATCAGGTTTCTAAAATTTGAATCTTTGTACTAGTGGGGCTTCCCAATTTTCTGCTGTAACCGGGCACATAGGAAGGGTTCCATGGGTGTATATAACAATGTAAATGTTAAAAGTTGTTTGTTCTTTGTTTTACTTTCTGCACTGGCCAGGAATTGCAATTGTAGTTTTAATCTTGAATTCAATTTCTCAGAAAAAAAGGGATGAGTGAGCTGATAGATGAATTAAAAACCAAATTGTAAACTCAAGTGACAACCCTCATAGGTGGCTTTAAGCAGCAGGGTGAGCTGTATCCCACCAGCCAAAGGCCCAGTAAAGGAAACCCTGAGGTTGTGACATTCATGAAGCCAAACCAAAGGAATTGTATCTTTTAAACAGGAGGTTATCGTGAATGCCATAATTGGAATGTTCAGGACCCTTTGAACTGTAAGTCACAAGCTCCTATTGATTGGACCACTTCAAAGTATCTTGATTATTTGTTGCATTAATGATCAGGAATAAGCTGAATGTTTGTTCTCTTTGTAGATAACCATGTTATCATAATGATTTAATTCAAATAGAGACCCTGTGGCCCAGCTCCTTCATTCCTTCTTCTGACATGTGTATCTGTACTGCCAATTTTCTGAATCCTCACTGCAGTGTGAATGCAAAGGAATGAGAATTTACTGCACAATGTATGTTTGACATTACATTTATATTGCAGCATAGTTGGTCATTAACATGGGCTATGGCCTTAATTAATATGAATTTAATCACTTAAGGGTATAAACTATGATTTTCAAAGTTTTTAGGAAAATATTACTAGTGCAATGATATATATATATATATATATATTTCTTTACTGTTAATAAATTAGCAAATGAATTTTCAACTTGTCTCACTTTTGTGTTTCTATTTGGAGTAATTTTAAGATGAAAAATGGGACTGTTTGTCCTGACCATGTACAGGAATAGAACTGAGTAAAATCTCTTTAGTTAAATGCCATGCCATCCTGAACTGTTTCATGACCTCGTCAGCTCATCTTTTGAATTAAGTAGAAGAAATTGTCACTTGATTCAAAAAATAAATTTTTTTCTACATAGATGCATACACAACCAAAGAAACTCTGAAAATGTATTTGAAAATTACATTTATTGTCTCATTTGGGTGTTTTGTAAATGAATGAAGAAAATCTCCTGCTAAATATTGGCTAGTCTCAGGAAAAGAAACCTTTTTGATCCCAGTGAGGCCCTGCAAGCCAAAGTGACTAAATTTATTAAATGATTTGCCCAATAAAGAAATAGCATATGAGATTCCAATTTTTGTAGCTTTTATTTTAACACAAATAAGAACAAATAGAAATTATCTGAGCTTTAAAAGACAAATGCAAGTTTAAATTCAAATGGAACTTTCACATTAAATACTCTGCACAGCAACAATAGTCTTAGACAATCGCAAACACCTGTTACGCATCACTCGTGCAATGTGTAACTGTACAGTATCATAATGCATTTCCCTTTATTCCCACTGGACAGATGATAAGTTCTAGGGTATGATTGTCATCATCATCAATGAACCCTTCCTCCCTGAGGTCATAACAGTTCTGCTAATCTAGTTTTCCAACATTATTTTTCCACCAACCAACAAATAATGCCCAGTTTCACCATTTGACCACTTCTGGGAAAATGTCCATCTTTTACATCTCTGCTATTCTTGTAACTTTTTAGCTAGTTCACACATTACCCCAACAACTCCTGTCTTTTCTGTGAAACAGAAAACAATTCCATACCAAAACTTCTGCTTCTAGCTCTCATTGTTTTGAGTCACATTGCTTCTTTCCTGTTGGTACTGTGTCCAGGTCAAGGGTTACATGGTGACATAGACAAGAATGTCTTATTATTCAAGAAAATCACAATTAGGCCTTCATAATTGATGAAAACCTTAAAAGAATTACAGATTGTACATACCTTTTATGTACAATCGGTTCTCCGTTCCAAAATGAACAACTTCACATTTTCCCACATTGTACTCCGTTTGCCAAAGTTTTGCCACTTACGTAACATATCAATGTCTCTCTGCATCCCTCATGCAACTTGCCTTTTCACCTATTTTGGTGTCATCTGTAAATCTGGATATAGTACGTAATTTCCTTCCTCCAAGTCATTAATATATATTGTAAACAATTACAGTCCCAGCACTGATTCTTGTGGAATCCCAGTGGTAACCTGAAATATATAACCCCTTATCCCCAGTTCTGAAGAATGATCATTGTACGCGAAACATTAACTCTATTTCTCTCTCCACGTGCTGCCAGGCCTGCTGAGTTTCTCCAATTTATGGTTTTGTTTCTGATTTCCAGCATCTGCAGTTATTTTGATTCTTTCCCATCCTCCAACCCCAATTGCTGTTTCCTGTCTATGAGCCAATTCTTCATCTATCTTCAATATACTACCTCCAACATTGTTGGCTCTAATGACTTAGCCTTTTGTGCGATACATGTCAAATGTCTTCTGGAAGTCCAAATTAAACACATTTATTGGTTTCCCTCTATCCATTCCAGTTGAGACCTCCTCAAAAAGCTTAAATTAGTCAGGCACAGTTTCCCTTTCATTAAGTCATGCTGACTCTGCTTGATAAAACAAAGAATTTCCAAATGTTTTGCTATTACTTCCTTAATATTTGATTCCAAAACTTTTCCAACATTAGATGTCAGGTGAATAGGCTTATAGTTACCTGTTTTTCTCCACCCATTCTTTTTTGAATAGGGATGTCACAATCCTCTGATACTTCTCCAGAATCCACGAATGTTTGCTAAATTACAACCAATTCTTCCACTATCTCTACAGCCACCTCTTTTAGGATCCTAGGATACAAGCCATAAGGGCCCAGGGGACTTATCTGCCTTTAGCCACATTATTTTGTCTAATATTGTTTCTCTAGTGATGGAGATGGTATTTAATTTCTCCCCCTGTATTCTTTAGTATAAATGGGATGTTGGAAGTATCTTGCACTTAAAGACTAATCGAAAATATCTGTTAAACTCTTCCACTATCTCCCCAGATTTGATTTCTAAATGTCCGTGCTCACTTTGAGTTCTCGCTTTCTTTAAAGAAGCTCTTATTGTCAGTTTTTAAGTTTCTTCCTGGTTTGCCACCATAGTTTATTTTCTCTGTCCTTATTATCTTTTTAGTTGTCCTTTGCTGGATTCTGAGTTAATCCCAGACTTTGCAGCTATCACTGACCTTTGCCTCCTTTTATGCTTTTTCTTTCAACTTTATACTCTCCTTAACCTCTTTGGTTGATTTATCCCTCTCTTAGAATCTTCCCTCCTTACTGGGATATATTTTGCTGACAGTCATGAATTTCCTTCTTAATTATCTGCTGTTGCTTGCTTACTATTATTCTTGCTAATCTGTATCTGGTGATTATTACCTTTTTTGGTTCTGCTTTTTAATTTAGCCCTTTAGCTGCTCATATGCCCTCAGCAGAATCTCTTTCAACCAGGTCTCTTGTCTGTACATACCATCAACTTCACTACAACAGGAGCTGAGATTATAGTGGTCAAATTACATTCATTACACAACTGATGAATCTTTAATGAATTGTCTATTAGTTCCAAGGATGGACAAGGCACATCTATGACACAATTGTGATTGCTTCCTGACAAACTTTCTCAGACCAGACAGTAAGGCCTTATTTTGGGCACAAAATAATGACTTGGGGTTGAGTTATTGAGGAGGTCACTCTTAAGGCTGATAATATAATTTTTTTTTGATGAACTTGTTTGAAATGCACTGTCAATTATTAGCAACAATTATAGAGGAAATTGGTTTGGGAGCAGGAGGCAGAAAGCAAGGATGAAGTGCTACTTACCACAATCTGATTGACAGGTTGTGATAAGTAGCGCTTCCCAGAGATCAGTCCTGGGATCTCATTTTTCACAAAATCATACTCATGTCTGGAACAGAGAACTGAGTATCTAGATTTGAAGATAATACTCACTTAGAAGGAATCTTAAGTAGATCAGAACCAGAATTTGTAAAGTGTTTTGGATGTAAAAGGTCAGTCAGCAATGTTGTAAATAAAATTTACAATGTGAGCACCCCCACCCCCCACTTCAGACCCAACAATCAGTTGAAAAGTTTTAATACAATCAAAAACTTTCCCATCTGATTCTAGTGCTGGCCCACAATTTATAAATTCAGTAGAATTCAATTTCACAGCCCGTTTTAGGGTTTGAGCTCCTGAATTCTGACTTGCTAATCTAGCATTTGAGCTTTTAACGTGCTGGTTGCAAGATGCATCAAGAAAAATCAAAAATAGTTTCATGGTTTGTTGCTGGGAAAAGGGAATGGAAAGCTGGTCACAGCTAAGATTTCTATTTCAGCAATAGTCATTGTCATGGAGGTCTGCATCACTGAAAAAGGCCCTTTGACCCATTGAGTCTGTGCCGATTTAAAAACAGCCTCCTAACTATTTCTAATCCCATTTTCCAGGACTTGGCCCATAATCTTGTGTACCTTGGCATTGCAAGTGCACATTCTTCAATATTCTGAGGGTTTCTGTGTCTACCACCCTGACAGGCAATGAATTCCTGATTCCCACCACCCTCTGGGTGAAAAAGCTTCCCTCCGCTCTAAACTTCCTACTCCTTCCTTTAAATCCATGCCCCGATCGTGATCCCTACATCAAGGGAAAAAGTTTCTTCCTGTCTACACTCCACATAATTTTTTAAACATCTCAGTCATATCTGCCCTCATCTGTTCTGTTCCAAGGAAAACAATCCCAGTGTGTCCAACCTCTCTTCATAACTGAAACGCTGAGGCCCAGGCAAATAAGAGCCCTCGGTTTGATTTTTCCATTGAGATCATTCCTCAACAAATTATATATTTTTAAAATGAAACCTCATTATAATGGACCAAGCTTTCAGGGCAGAATTACAAAAAATGTTTTGAAACAGTAAATGGGGAGATGGACTAAAGCACATTGAGTATTGACTTTCTCAGAATGACTGACCTGACCCAATGATATAGACAGGACTGCATCATTCATATATAAAGAGCATTCCACACGATTTAAATTGTGAACGAACATTTACTCATTGATCTACTTGGAAAGCAAAGGGCTCACTGGTAACCTGATGGAGATTATGTGAGGTTGTAATAGGATACTCGCAAAGATGCCGTTTCAACTTGTGGAGATATTATAAACTAAAGACCAAGTGCAATCATTAATGAGTCACTAATAAATCAGCAGTAATCTTTTTACCCAGAATTTGATGAGAATGTGGAACCTGTGGTCACAAGGTGTAGTTTAAAGAGAAGTTAAGAAAAACTGCATGCAAGAGAAAGGATGTGGGTAAGGAAGGGGCTCATGCAGAGCCTCATCACCAGTATCGACCAGTGGGACTGAATGGCCTTGCTTGCATGATGTCCATTCGAACTCAGACTTGCTGAGAAAAAAAATTAACATCAACTGAGTTGAGAGGAGTTATTTCATTTTATTATAAGAGACGTTGTCATTGCTTGCTTTCAAATTGCTGGGTAACTGGTTTTATGCTCCATTTCAATTTCTTGATACTTTGTGTCCCAGAAATGGCAAATATATCATTTCAACCTATTTGGATAAATTAAGGTAGGCTTTCAAATGGCGAATGAATGAGATTAATGTGTGTATTTTTCATATTCACCAAAACACATTTTTTATGTGCTTGTAAATCGAGATGGGTGGATCACTTCGAAATCAACATAGGAACAGGAGTAGGCCATTCATCCCATCAGGTCTGCTTCACCATTATTGATTTTCTAACTCAATGCCATTTCCCCACATTATCTCCATATATCTTGTTGTTAGTTTCTAGAAACTATCAATTTCTGTCTTGAACCTGCTGAATCATTGAGCTTCCACCACTCTCTGGGGTGGAGACTTTCAAATATTCACCACCTCTGAGTAAGGAAATTTCCCCTCTTCACAGTCCTAAATGACCTGGAGTTACAAGCCTGGGGAAACATCCTGTCACACCCTGGAAGAATTGTATATGCTTCAATGAGATCACTTCTCATTCTTCAAAACTCTCGAGAATGCAGGCCCAGTCCTAATCCATCCTCATAGGATAATCCTGCCTTCAGGGATTAATCTGGTCAGCATCCATAGTAAGTACATTTCTCCATAAGTAAAAGACTAAAACTGTACATAAAAGTCTGTGCGAGGTCTCACCAAAGCTCCATACAATTGCAGCAAGACATCTTGACTCCTGTATTCAAATCCTCTTGAGATGAAGGCCAATATACCATTAGCCTTTCTAATTCACAGATACACCTGCATACTAAGTTCAAGTGATTAATTAACAGGGACAAGATTCCTTTTGACATGGACACCTCCCAAACTCTCTCGATTTGAGCTTTCTGTTGCTTTTCTATTAAACTAAATAACTTCATATTACACTTTGTCAAGCCCATTCCAGCACAGTTTGGTGTCATCAGCAAATTTGGCAATATGGCAATTGGTTCTCACATCCAAATCATTTGTACAGATTATAAGCCGTTGTAGACCCAGTAATAAAATTTGTGGTACCTCACTAATAACATGTTGCCATCTGAGAATGATACGTTTATCTCTATACTCTGTTTTTTGTCTATTAACCAAATCTCAATCCATGCCAGTATGTCCCCTAGTCCCATGCCCTGTAATCTCCAGTGTGGAACATCATCAAATTCTGTTCTTAATGTTCTTATGAAAAGGATAAGTTCTAATTCATGTCATTTCCTCAAGGGGGCAATGTTGCTAATGTTACAAACGATCCTCTAAATGGCAAAGTCGGAACCATGAGGTTAACCTGACAAAGAGAATTAATTTGAATGCCATCAATTAAAGGTTAGTAATAATACTATAAATATACAAACTGAGAGCAGGAGTAGGCCGTGCCCCACATGACTTCTCTGCCATGAAATAAGGTCATGGCTGATTCAATTGCTCCACATTTCCATCTGGCTCATACCTTTTGACTGTCCCTGTTAGTTAATTACCCCATGTCCACCGCTTTCTGTGGAAGAGAGAGCTAAAGACTTAACAATTCTCTGAGTGAACAAGTTCTTTTTATCTAAATTTTAAATTGAAGATCCCTTATTTTTAACCTGTGACCTTAGTTTAAGTCTCTCCTACAGGGGAAACATCCCTCCAGCATTCGTCATGTCAAAACTCCTCAGGAGGAGGAGTCAGTATGTGTTTCAATAAAATCATTCCTTATTCTTTTAAACCCTTATTGATAGAGGGCAAACCTGTGCAACCATTGCTCGTAAGAAGCCTGTCCATCCCAGGAATGAGTCAAGTAAATGTCAGAATGCTTCTAACGCATTAAAGTCCTTCTTAAATGAGGAGACCAAAAAGCACACAGTATTCAGGTCAGAAGTAAGGATGTTCGCCAATGATTGCACAATGTTCAGCAACATTCGCAACTCCTCAGGTACTGAAGTAGTCCATGTTCAAATGCAGCAAGATTTGGACAATATCTAGGCTTGGGCTGACAAGTGATATTCACACCACGCAAAGGCTAGGCAATGACCATCTCCAACAGGAGAGAATCTAACCATCACCCCTTGATATTTATCACTGAATCCCCCACTATCTCCATCCTGGAGGTAATGTTCTCTCTCTGCCATAAGGGCAGCTGCTCTGATCATCTACCTGTGTATCTCCATCTTGACTGGCAGCATCAGGAGACAAGCCAGGATCCCATCGGTTGATATCTAGAGTCAGGGGAGGCTACAGGATCCATACAGCGTGAGTGTCTCCAGACATGGAAGCGATGGTGCCAATGGGAAAGGAGCACATTTTCAGGAACCCGGCACAACGTTAGATAGCAGTGACTGGAAGGGCAGAGGGGATGAAGTCTATGGAGAGAGTAAGATGAACTTTTGAAGCTGTTTCAGCCTCAGTAATATTAATTTGGTATTAATTTATTCAGTTATTTTTACCATTTATACAATTTATTCTGTAATTTATTTTGTAAACCAAGATGGTGCTGGAATGTGGTGACACTATCCACTTTCACTGTACCTAGGTACAAGTGACAATACTAAATAAATCTATTTAAATGCATTCAAAGATTTAATTACTGCGACAAAGCTCTATGTGCTGTTAACTGCTGGATCCTGCAAGTAAACTACAACCTGGAAATTCGGGGTGAGTTTTGAGAACAGTGTCACTGATGAGATGTAGACAGTTAGTAAAGAGAACATGCTCCTTTGTATTTTCCTCAATGACTGCACAAGATGCAATCGCTGCTGTTTTGGGCATCTATTGTTATTTCTAGCATTGGACTCTTGTGGTGCAGTGGTAGTGACCCTATCTCTGAGCCAAGAAGTCCAGGCTAAAGTCTCACTTGCTCCAGAGATGTGTAATACCGTCTCTGAACAGGTTGATATTTAAAAAGTTCACTAGCATTTACTGTTCTTCCTTATTGTGTCCTCAAAAGTAAAGTATCACCTCTGAGCCATCACTATATTGAATCCTTGTAGCTCCTCTTTGTCACCTTATTGGTATTAACTTTGACCCAGAGAATCAAGTTTTGAGGAATTTAAATTCATTTCAATGTTGAGCTTAAGTACTATATGAAAATATCATGAAATAATTGGAACAACACTGCCAAAAACCTGCCTCTGACAGTATACATATTGAAAACCTCTGTAAAGGTATGAAACCAGGTAATTTAGTACATACTATGGTATTGATTGAAAGCAAAGTCCTGTCGATACTGGAAAAGTGAAACAAAGACAGTAAGTGTTTGAAGAAATCAATGATCTGGCAGCACCTGTGATTCTAGTTTGGCTTTTCTTAGAGCTGAAAATGTGTTGCTGGAAAAGCGCAGCAGGTCAGGCAGCATCCAAGGAGCAGGAGAATCGACATTTTGGGTATTTGTTTCTGAGCTTCACAAAATCCATAGAGCATGGCTGCAGGCCATTCAGCCCATCAAGTCTTAGAACATTGAGCATTACAGCGCAGGACAGGCCTTTTGGCCCTTGATGTTGCGCCGACCTGTGAAGCCAATCTGAAGCCCATCTATCCTATACATTACCATTATCATCCATATATTTATCCAATGTCTATTTAAATGCCCTTAAAGTTGATGAGTCTACTACTGTTGCAGGCAGCGCCCCACTACTCTCTGAGTAAAGAATCTACCTCTGACATCTGTCCTATATCTATCACCCCTCAATTTAAAGCTATGTCCCCTCATGCTAGCCATCACCATCTGAGGAAAACTGCTCTCACTGTCCACCCTATCTAACCCTCTGATCACCTTGTATGTCTCAGTTAAGTCACCTCTCAACTTTCTTTTCTCTCACAAAAACAGCCTCAAGTCCCTCAGCCTTTCCTCATAAGACCTTCCCTCCATACCCTCAGCCTTTCCTCATAAGACCTTCCCTCCATACCAGGCAACACCCTAGTAAATCTCCTCTGAAACATTTCCAAAGCTTCCACATCCTTCCTATAATGCGGTGACCAAAACTGTACGCAATACTCCAAGTGCGGCCACACCAGAGTTTTGATCCTTTCAAAGCCAGATGTAGGAAAACTGAACAAGCCTGGGAGTTTTGTTGGACAAGTAACAAAAAGCACAAGGGAAGTTAGACAACTGCCTCAGAGTGTACAAGATGATCAGAGTTGATTAAGGAGGAAGTGCCAGATCTGCTTAAAAATGTACATGCAAGGGTAAAGTTTATTCACCTGGGCCAGGAGTAGCAGGGAAAGAGGTTACAATATTAAGGAATTCAGGATCTTCTCAGCCTGTAATGCTGAAGGATGAGGAGATATGTACTCCTGAGGAACTGTTGCCAGAAAAGGTACTGGTAACAGGAATTCATGGTGAGACAAAAAGTGCTTGATTATGTAAAGTGAGGCTAGAGAGTCCAGAGAAGAGTGGAGAATTGTGGTAGGAGTACTGGACACACTCTGAGCTCCAGGAATGCAAATTTACCTTGCAAATGATATAGCTCATTCATTGGTAGGTGTGCTGCCTACTCTAGTTGAAAAGCCCGTGGAGACGCAGGCAACTGAAGAAATGAAGGATCTTTATCCAAGAATTGTCCCTGATTGTGTGGTCACAAGATCACAGAGGCACAAGTTGAAGCAAGAGAGTTCAAAAGGCACAGATAAGGAAGCTGACATACCTTTATGCGAGACTTTTTTTGATCAGGTAAGTGGGACAAAGCAGGAGCATCTAGGTAAACATGCAAGTATCTTTAGCTCTTCTACACTTATTGAGTTACAGAAGAAAGTTGAGAATTTAAAACAGTTATATCAAAAGGTATATACAGAGAAGGAGAGTGAATATCTTCCTGTGTGTGTTATGGCCTAGTCCATAACACACTGTGTGCCTTCTTAATAGCCCTATCAACCTGGGTGGCAACTTACATGGATCTATGTACACAGACACCGAGATCTCTCTACTCATCTACACTACCAAGAATCTTACCATTAGCCCAGTGCTCTTTATTCCTGTTGCTCATTTCAAAGTGAATCATCTCACACTCTTCTGCATTAAACTTCATTTGCCACCTCTCAGCCCAGCTCTGCAGCTTACCTATGTCCCTCTGTAACCTGCAACATCCTTTAGCACTACCCACAACTCTACAGACCTTAGTATCATCTGCAAATTTACTAACCCATTCTCTACACCCTGAGCTAGGTCATTTATAAAAATGACAAACAGCAGTTACCCAAAACAGATCCATGCAGTACACCACTAGTAATTGAACTCCAGGATGAACATTCCCATCAACCACCACCCTCTGTCTTCTTTCAGCTGGCCAATTTCTGATCCAAACTGCTAAATCACCCTCAATCCCATGCTTCCATATTTTCTGCAATAGCCTACAATGGGGAACCTTAATAAACACCTTCATGAAATCCATATATACCACATTAATCGCTTTACCCTCATCTGCCTGTTTGGTCACCACCTCAAAGAACTTAATAAAGTTTGTGAGACATGACCTACTCATCACAAAACTGTGTTCATTATCCTTAATCAACTTATTCCTCTCTAGATGATTATAAATCCTATCTCATGTAACCTTTTCCAACAGTTTACCCACGACCAAAGTGAGGCTCACTGGTCTATAATTACTAGGGTTGTCTCTAATCCCATCTTGAGCAAGGGGACAATATTTGCTATCCTCCAGTCTTCTGGCACTATTGCTGTAGACAATGACGACATAAAGATCAAAGTTAAAGGCTCTGCAATCACTTCCCTGGCTTCCCAGAGAATCCTAGGATAAATCCCATCCAACCCAGGGAACTTATTTATTTTCATACTTGCCAGAATTGCTAACACCCTCTCCATGTGTTCCTCAATCCCATCTAGTCTGGTAGCCTGTATCTCATTATTCTCCTTGATAACATTGTCTTTTTCTAGTGTGAATACTGACAAAAAATATTCATTTTGTGCTGCCCCTATCTCCCCTGACTCCACGCACAACTTTCCACTACTATCCTTGATTGGCCCTAATCTTTCTCTAGTCATTCTTTTATTTCTAATATACCTATAGAAAACCTTAGGGTTTTCCTTGATACTATCTGCCAATGACTTCTCATATCCCCTCCTGGCTCTTGTTAGCTCTCTCTTCAGGTTCTCCTTGGCTAACTTATAACTCTCAAGCGCCCTAACTGAGCCTTCACGTCTCATCTTAACATAAGCCTTCTTCTTTCTCTTGACAAGAGATTCAACTTCTTTAGTAAACCACAGCTTCCTCGTTCGACCACTTCCTTCCTGCCTGACAGGTACATGCTGATCAAGGACACGTAGTAGCTGTTCCTTGAACAAGCTCCACATTTCAATTGTGCTCATCCCCTGCAGTTTCCTTCCCCATCCTATGCATCCTAAATCTTGCCTAATCACATCATAATTGCCTTTCCCCCAGCAATAACTCTTGTGCTGCCTTATATACCTATCCCTTTCCATCGCTAGAGTAAACATAACTGAATTATGGTCACTATCACCTACCTCCAAATCTAGCACCTGGCCTGGTTCATTACCCAGTACCAAGAAGGTTGGGTGAGCAAGTTTGCGGATGATACGAAAGTCTGAGGAGTTGTAGACAGTGAGGAAGGATGTGGCAGGTTACAGCGGGATATAGATAAGCTGCAGAACTGAGCAGAAAGGTGGCAAATGGAGTTCAATGTAGCTAAGTGTGAGATGATTCACTTTGGTAAGAGTAACAAAAAAGATGGGGTACTGGGCTAATGGACGGATACTTGGTAGTGTGGATGAGCAGAGGGACCTTGGTGTC
>NC_057738.1:48622234-48636329 GCF_004010195.1 Chiloscyllium plagiosum
GGGGTAGTTATAGGACAGATGTTAGGGGTAGGTTCTTTACTCAGCAAGTCGTGAGTTCATGGAATGCCCTGCCAGTAGCAGTGGTGGACTCTCCCTCATTATGGGCATTTAAGCGGGCATTGGATAGGCATATGGAGGATAGTGGGCTAGTGTAGGTTAGGTGGGCTTGGATCGGCGCAACATCGAGGGCCGAAGGGGCTGTACTGCGCTGTATTCTTCTATGTTCTATGTTCTAAATCCAAAGTGGCCTCACCCCTTGTTGGACTGTCTACCTACTGTTTCAGGAAGCCCTCCTGCACACATTGGACAGAAACTGACCATCTAAAATACTTGAACTATAGTATTCCCAGTCAATATTTGGAAAGTTAAAGCTCCCCATAACAACTACCCTGTTAGTCTTGCTCCTATCCAGAATCTTCTTTGCTGTCTTTTCCTCTACATATCTGGAACTATTCAGAGGCCTGTAGAAAACTCCCAATACAGTGACCTCTCCTTTCCTGTTTCTAACCTCAGCCCATACTACCTCAGTAGTCGAGTCCTCAAAGGTCCTTTCTGCCACTGTAATACTATCCTTGACTAACAATGCCACACCTCCCCCTCTTTTACCATCTTCTCTATTGTTACTGAAACATCTAAATCCCTGAACCTGGAACAACCATTCCTGTCCCTGTTTATCCATGTCTCTGAAATGGCCACAGTATCGCCGTCCCAGGTACCAAACCATGCTGCATGTTCACCCATCTTATTCCGGATTCTCCTAGTGTTGAAATAGACACTTCAAACCACCTTCCTGCTTGTCCTGAACTCTTGTGACCTTGAAACCTCATTTCTGACCTCACTGCACTCAACCTCCTGTACACTGGAGCTACAATTCAGGATCCCATCCCCTGCTGAATTAGTTTAAACCCTCCCGAAGAGCATTAGCAAACGCTCCCTCCTTGGATGTTGGTACCCCTCTGGTTCAGATGTAGATCATCCTGCTTCTAGAGGTCCCACCTACCCCAGAATGAGCCTCAATTATCCAAGTATCCAAAACCCTCCCTCCTGCACTATTACTGTAGCCATGTGTTCAACTCCTCTCTCTCCCTACTCCTCACCTCGCTAGCATGTGACACGGGCAACAAACCAGAGATAGTAACTTTGTTTGTTCTACCACTAAGCTTCCACCCTAGCTCTCTGAAATTCTGCCTTAAATCCCCACCCCTTTTCCTACTTATGTCCTTAGTGCCTATGTGGACCATGACTTGGGGCTGTTCCCCCTCCCCTCCCCCTCAAGGATCCCAAAAGCATGGTCAGAGACATCACAAATCCTGGCACCTGAGAAGCAACACACTAACTATGAGATTCTCTCGTTCTCACAAAACCTCCTTTCTCTGGATGTAGGTTTGCTCGCTGAGCTGGAAAGTTATGTATTTAGGTTTCCTTGGGTTGGCGATGTTATTTCCTGTGGGTGATGCCATTTCCTGTTCTTTTTCGCAGGGGGTGCTAATTGAGATCCAAGTCAATGTGTTTGTTGATAGAGTTCTGTTTGGAATGCTATGCTTCTAGGAATTCTCGTGCATGTCTTTGTTTGGCTTGTCCTAGGATGGATGTGCTGTCTCAGTCGAAGTGGTGTCCTTCCTCATCTGTATGTAAGGATACTAGTGAGAGAGGGTCATGTTGTTTTGTGGCTAGTTGATGTTCATGTATCCTGCTGGCTAGTCTTCTGTCTGTTTGTCCAATGTAGTTGTCCAATGTTTGTTACAGTTCTTGCAGGTATTTTGTAAATGACATTAGTTTTGCTTGTTGTCTGTATAGGGTCTTTCAAGTTAATTAGGTGCTGTTTTAGTGTGTTGGTGGGTTTGTGGGCTACCATGATACCAAGGGGTCTGAGTAGTCTGGCAGTCATTTCCGAGATGTGTCACATAAATATAAAGTGGGCCATGCCGCCAGTGCTTCATCCAGAGACTCACTGATGATGATAATACCACGTCTGGTGGCGAAACGTCTGAAAATGAATGTTCCAGCCTAGTGAGCAAACCTCCATCCAGAACCTCAACCTGAACTACAAATCTTCTCAAACCTCCTATCTCTCCCCCTAACAATGGAGTCCTCAGTGATGAATGCTCTGCTCATCTCCCCCCTCCCCTTCTGAGCAACAGGGACAGACTCTGTGCCAGAAACCTGTACCCCATTGCTTACCCTGATAAGTCATCCCCCCAACAGTATCCAAAACAGTATATTTATTATTGAGGGGCACAGCCACAGTGAATCCCTGCACTATTTGCTGGTTCCCTTTTCTGTTCCCTGACGATAACCCATCTGCTTTTTTCTTGTACCTGAGGTATGATTACCTCCCTGTAACTCCTCTCAATAAACCCCTCCACCTTCTGAATGATCCGAAGTTCATCCAGCTCCAGTTTCCTAACCTAGTTTACGAGGAGCTGGAGTTGTTGCACTTCCAACAGATGCTGTCAGCAGGGACACTAGTGGTGACCCTTACCTCCCACATTCTGCAGGAGGAACATTCAACTGCCCTAACTGCCATTCCCACTATTCTAAATTCCCAAAGAGCCTGCAGAAAAATGAAGAATTTTTAAAAACTGGTTACCTTACCAATCCGGCACACAGAACCTTGGGTTTTTGGTTAGGGGAGAAGGATGGGTGGGAGACACTGCCTAAGTAGTGTTTCAGGTAACGCAACAACCCAAATATATTACAGTACTTCACTTAATCAGCTGTCTTGTGTCTGCTCCTGCTCAGTGTGCATTCCGCCTATTCAGGAGGTAAGTTTTTAAACCAGTGTTCACCTTCCTGTCAGCTTCCTGTTCACGCTCCCACTCTTCCTGCTGCTGAAACAAAAAAGTAAGTCCACACCAACCTTCCAAAGTGCATCCTACCCAGCCACTCTATCCCTCTAATCCTGCATTTCCCATGGCCAATCCACCTAACCTGCACGTCTTTGGACTGTGGGAGGAAACTGGAGCACCTAGAGAGTACCAGTGCAGATATATGGAGAATGTAACCTGAGGCTGGAATTGAATCTGCGTCCCTGGCGCTGTGAAGCAGCTGTGCTAACCACTGAGCCACCATGCTGTACAGTATGGCTGGTTTTGTGTACTTTTAAGTATAAACAAGGGAAATGAATTTTGTTTCAAAGATACATTTAGCTTCATCTGGCAAACTGGCAACAGATTGTTCTGAACGTACATTGAGTTTTGAGATAATGTTTTTCAATTAAATCTTTCAAGTTCTGTTGTTCTGAATTCATGTTGAACTGAAGTTTGTTCATTGCAAAATAACAACTTGCACTTGTGTACTGTTTTTAACATAAAAGTTGATCGATGACTCTCCAACCACTGGGAAAAGGCTAATTGCTCATCTCTCTGTCCAATCCATCACTTACGAGCAATACTTTCAACTGTCAGGGCATTGACTCGTTTGAGAAATTAATCCTTGTTGCAAACATAAATTGTGTTATTAAAAAAAAGCCATATTGTCAGGGGGTCATTTATTCTCTTTACAAGATTAGAAAACAACCACAGCACGAGGATTTCATTTACTTTCAATAAATAGACTTTCATTTGCCCAATTATGTATTTTTAACACGCCACTTAAAATGTATAATCATCTCTTGCCCTCTCTTATTCTTCTGGGAGAGAAAGGCAGACCAGTGATAAGTTGTTCTTGGCAGCTATATTCACTCTAACAGCCTCCTTCTACACAACGTGGTCTTTCTGCCACAAAGACAAAGGTTTGGAAGCACCCATCTCATCCATTGTACATTTCATTCCAGCATTGACAAGATTGAATTGTTTCAATGTGGTAGACAAACAAGAACAGGAGGATGTGGTGTGTGTGGTAATGGAAAAAAATAACAATGTAATGGTTGAAAGATGGTGGGGAACTCCTAATATTCACGAAGGTGTAAACTTAATGCATTGACTATACGCCCACATCTCAGTGAGTATTGAAGTCTGTCAAAAGTAAGAGAACTGCAACCTTTTCAGATTGGAATAATTTTCTTGATGGGGTTATACACATATCCTATATTATGATTCAGCAGTTAATTTTAACCCTTTAGGGAAACCTTTGACACAGAGAGAGGTGACAGCCTAGCAGTACTGATTGATTGCTTGCCTAGTGTACTGAGGTGCAGTGAAAAGATTTGTTTACGAGCAGTACAAGCAGATCATAGTAAGCAAGGACATATTGATCAGAAAGACCTATACAGAGGCATAAAGGTTACATTACACAGGGCATGCACTAGGCGAGATCGACGTTAGCAAGATCAGCAATATTTGAGTCTAGAGAGTCCATTCATCAGTCTAATAAACCGTTCCTGAAACGGCTGGTGTGTGTGTTCAAGCTTCTATAACTTCTGCCTGATCGAAGAGGTTGTTGGAGAGCATTACCTGGGTCTTTGATGAAGTTGGCAGTGTTTCTGCATCAGCGAGCTGTGCAAATATAGTCCACAGATGGAAGATTGGCTTCTGTGATGGTCTGAGCTGTGCACACCATTTTCTGTAGTTTTCTATGGTCCTGGGCAGAGCAGTTGCTGTACTAGGCCATTATACCCCCAGACAATATGCTCTCAATGATGTATCTGGACATGCAGAATTTCACCTGAGGAAGCAGAGACGTTGTGCCTTCTTGACCGTCGTATTTATGTGGTGTGTCCAGGACAGGTTGTTGATTATCATCACTCCAAAGAACTTGACGCTTTCCAACCTCTCAACCTCAGTTCCATTGATGTAGATGGGGTGTGTTCTTCTCCTTTCTTTCTGAAGTCAATTATCAGTTCTTTAGTTTTGGCGACATTGAGAGAGATTGTTCTCATTTCATCATGTAACCAAGCCTTCTATCTCCCTTCTGTATTTTGACTCAGCATTGTAAGATATCCGTCCCACCACGGTGGTATCACCAATGACCTTGTAGATGGTGTTCATTTAGAAGTTGGCAACACAGTTGTGGATGGACAGGGAGTACAGTAGGGGGCTGAGGATGCATCCTTGTGGGTCTCCAGTGTTGAGTGTTATTTGGGGGAGGTGCAGTTGTCTCTCTTCACTGCAGTCTGTGGGTAAGGAACTGAGGATCCAGTTACAGAGGGTGGAGCTAGGATCAAGGTCTCAGAGTTTTGAGATCAGTATGGGCAGGATAATGGTGTTGAAGGTGGAGCTATAGTCCATGAGCAGGAGTCTAATGTAGGTGTCTTTGTTGTCCAAATGTTCCAGGGATGAGTGCAAGGCTAGGGATATGGCACCCACTGTGGACTTCTTATATCAGTTTGTAGGGGATCGAGGTAGGCTGGGAGACTAGATTTGAAGTGAACCATGACCAGCTCCCAAAGTACTTGATGATTATGGAAATCAGAGGCTATTGGGCGGTAGTTATTAGGATATGTTGTATGTGCTCTCGTAGGTACTGGGATGATGGTGGTCATCTTGAAGCAGGTGGGAACTTTGGCTTTTGGGAAGGAGAGGTTGAAGATGTTAGTGAATATTTCTGCCAGCTGGTCCACATAGAATCTAAGTGCTTGGCCAGGGACTCCATCTGAGCCCATTGCTTTCCTTGGATTGACTCCCAGGAAGACTGATTTGATGTCTACAGTGGTGACTGAGGGAACGGATGTGTCTGGGGCTGTTGGGGTAGGTGACACTGCGCTGCTGGTGTTCTGCTCAAATCAAGCATAGAAAGCATTGAGCGCATCAAAGAAAGATATGTCTTTGACCACTATCTTTCCCTGCTTCATTTTGTATCCCGTTGGGTTGTTTCAGCCTTATCATAGGTGGTGGGAGACTGTTTGGCAGGTTTGGACCTCTAACTTGGTCTGGTATTGCCTCTTGGCATTTCTGATGGCTATGCAGAGACATATCTGGATTTTCTGTATAGGTCTGGGTCATCAGACTTGAATGCTGCCCATTTGGGCTTCAGTAGGGAGTGGATTTTTTGGTTCATACAAGGTTTATGGTTGGGGAACACCTGGATTGACTTCTTTATGACTGGACTATTAATCTAGAGACCCAGGTAATGTTCTGGGGACCCGGGTTTCAAGCCATGGAGTGAAACTTGAATTCAGTGACAATTTGGAATTCAGAATTTAATGATGACCATGAATCTATTGTCAATTGTCAGAAAACCCTATCTGGTTCACTAATGCCTTTAGGGAAGAAAAATGCCATCCTTTCCTGGTCTAGCCGACATGTGACTCTAGACCCGTAGCAATGTGGTTGACTCTTAACTGCCCTCTGGTTCTTAGAGTCATAGAGATGTGCAGCATGGAAACAGACTCTTTGATCCAACTTGTCCATGCCGACCAGATATTCCAACCCAATCTACCCCACCTGCCAGCACCCGGCCCACATCCCTCCAAACCCTTCCTATTCATATACCCATCCAAAAGCCTCTTAAATGCTGCAATTGTACCAGCCTCCACCAAGTCCTCTGGAAGCTCATTCCATACACGCACCAACCCCTACATGAAAATGTTGCACCTTTTATATCTTTCCCCTTTCACCCTCAACCACTAGTTCTGGAATCCCCTACCCTGGGGAAAAGATGTTGCCTATTTACCCTATCCATGCCCCGCATGATGTTATAAACCTCTATAAGGTCACCCCTCAGCCTCTGACGCTCCAGGGAAAACAGCCCCAGCCTGTTCAGCCTCTCCCTATAGCTCAATCCCTCCAATCCTGGCAGCATCTTTGTAAATCTTTTCTGAACCCTTTCAAGTTTCACAACATCTTTCCGATAGGAAGGAGACCAGAATTTCAAGCAATATTCCAAAAGTGGCCTCCCTATATTTATCACTCCCCAATTTAAAGCTATGTCTCCTCGTGCTAGCCATCACCATCCAAGAAAAAGGCTCTCCCTGTCCACCCTATCTAACCCTCTGATTATCTTATATGTCTCAATTAAGTCACCTCTCAACCTTCTTCTCTCTAATGAAAACAGCCTCAAGTCCCTCAGCCTTTCCTTCCCTCCATACTTGGCAACATCCTAGTAAATCTCCTCTGCACCCTTTCCAAAGCTTCCATACCTTTTCTATAATGCGGTGACCAGAACTGTATGCAATACTCCAACTGTGACTGCACCAGAATTTTGTACAGCTGCAGCATGACCTCATGGTTCCAAAACACAATCCCTCTATCAATAAAAGGTAACACAGCGTATGCCTTCTTAACAACCCTATCAACCTTGGTGGCAACTTTAGGGATCTATGTACATGGACACCAAGATCTCTCTGTTCATCTACACTACCAAGAATCTTACTATTAACCCAGTACTCTGTATTCCTGTTGTTCCTTCTAAAGTAAATCACCTCATACTTTTCCCCATTAAACTCCATTTGCCACCTCTCAGCCCAGCTCTGCAGCTTATCTATGTCCCTCTGTAACCTGCAACATCCTTCAGCACTTTCCACTACTCCACTGACCTTAATGCCATCCGCAAATTTACTAGTCCATCCTTCTACGCACTCATCTCGGTCATTTATATAAATGACAGACAGCAGTGACCCAAAACAGATCCATGTGGTACATCTAGTAACTGAACTATAGGATGAACATTTCCCATCAACCACCACCCTTTGTCTTCTTTCAGCTAGCCAATTTCTGATCCAAAATGTTAAATCACCCTCAATCCCATGCCTCTGTATTTTGTGCAATAGCCTACCATGGGGACCTTATCAAAAGCCTTACTGAAATCCATATACACCACATCAACCACTTTACTGGAGGATGTTAATGAATCAAAACAGAACTTGCTGATGAAGCTGATTAAGAGTCACCAGACTCAAAAGTTAACTTTGCTTTCTCTTCTACCAGACCTGCTGAGTTTCTCTAGCTATGTCTGCTTTCGTTTCAGATTTCCAGCATCTGCAGTCCTTTGTTTTATATTACAGAACCAGGTGTTATGTTAAAATATGACAGTTCTATGGATACTCAAGCCAACTTTTCATTAACTAATTTTTGGAGAAGAAAAACCGCTCGAGTAGGATCTGTACCCACACCCCTAGAGAATTAGCCTCAGGATTATTTATTTAATAACTTCACCACTACCTCACCTTTAACATCCTTACTGCAGGGTGGGGCAAAATAACGTAGTGTAAGCTAAATAACACTTGATCTTGTTTCTTAGATAGGATAAACAATTAGTTCATACTGCACTACTGGGACCTCAATGGCAGCTGTGAACAGATTGCAAGAGTTTTTTTGGTCATGACGCTATTCATGTTTGATACCAATTGGAGAGAGGATTTTGAGTTGATGTCAATTGGCCTGATTTGGAGGTGTTTTCGATCTGTGTTTGTTCTGTTTGATCAGAGTGATTAATTTCAAATTTGAATGCCCACCTTTGCTGTATACAGCTTAGTTGAAACTTTATTGCTGGAACAGCACAGCAGGTCAGGCAGCATCCAGGGAACAGGAGGATTTTGAGTTGATGTCAATTGGCCTGATTTGGAGGTGTTTTCGATCTGTGTTTGTTCTGTTTGATCAGAGAGATTAATTTCAAATTTGAATGCCCACCTTTGCTGTATACAGCTTAAACCTCTTACTACCCATCATCCCTTTCAATCCAAAAAGGCCCAAGTCTTGGGTAATTGGCTGGTGAATGGCAAATCTTGTAAGGCAAGTAGCTGTGAACAGGATGTTGCTGCCTTTGAATATGTCCTTGATGGAGATCGTGCCTGTGAGTGGCAATGTGGGAATAACACCTCCACTTTATTGAGAATTTGTTGGAGATGCAGCAACAGAGGATAATTCTCTTTGCTAGCCTGTCTTAAAACCTCAGGTCCCTGCTGATTGAAAGGCAAAGTCATAAAAAGACTCGGTGAGATCTAACAACAAATGAAAAAGACGTTTTGTGGTATCAGAAGTGACAAGGGAAATCTCCTGACCTTTGCTCACATTACACCCACGGGAGATGAACTACCCACTATCAATGAGGTCACATTTCAAACAAGGACAATATTGTTTCCTCTTTTACATTTGACTTGTTGCTGCAGCTACAACAATTTTCAAAGCAGTTCAAAAAAACACTGAAAGTACAAACTAAACACATGGTTCGTTCATGGGTGATAGGAAGGGTGTCTCTCAGGTATGGTCCAGTTTCTGATCCATTTCATCGATTTCTATGTGCGTTTCCAGGAGCAAGGAGATCATAGAGATTGAGGAGCAGCCAGTAAAGCAGGGAGATTGTAGCTACTCTTGACAACAATTCGTTGGAAATATTGGAGGGTTTGGTTTCCACAGGATATTGCCTTGTATTCTTATTGTCCTAATATGGAAATATTTTCAGAGATTGCAAAGTAATCTTTAATTTTTATTCAAGCTATAGCATTTCTTGTTAATATTCTTTATTAAATCAAGTCTCTGAGGCAATAAAACACAAACATTAAATCTAACAGAAAGGACATGCAGGTATCGTTTACAGCCAATGATAACGTTCAAGGTGAATCAAATACTAATTTGCAGTCTGATGTGCTGAATGCAATTTCTGGTGGAGATGAGTTGTTTGTACAAAGTGTCCATTATGAAAGAATATGCATTAGTCACCGCTAAGCCGTTCTGAGGAAGGGTCACTTGACCTGAAAAGTTAACTTTGATTTCTCTCCACAGATGCTGCCAAATCTGCTGAGCCTTTCCAGTAATTTCTGTTTTCCGATTTCCAGCATCCATTGTTCTTTACTAAGCTATATTATTTTCAGTTCAATAGGTCTGTCCAAGACACCTGTCTTTTATCCATTTACAAATCATTTTCCTCTTTCAAAATACATTTTACCTGACTTAAGATCAATCTTTCAGATGTTTCAAGGCCCAGCTTGTCAGGAGGAGCTCACAGATGGAACTGCGTAGACTGAAGAGGTTAGAAATAAAATTACTTTTTAAATGAAGGAAAATCCGAGGTCCCTGCACTGGCTGCTTCCTCCCAGTCCCCCTCACTGTAACCCATCTATCTGCCATCTTTGGAGTTACTTCTCAAATTTTACAAAATGTTCACAGGAAACTTTAGAGATTTCAAGGATCTCATAAATCTTTTAACTTTCCCCTGCTGGATAGGAAAGTTTTAAGAATATTTTTTCAGTAACCTTAACAGAAAATGCACAGTAACAGAATGAGAAACAGAACTCACATTTCACCAGTTCATGAAAATTTATTGAACTCACATACAAAGACTCAAACACTATTGAGAGGTTTAAATTTAAATGTAATGCTAAACAATGTAATTTTTTTTGTATAGTTTCCACAGTTTTTATTAAAAATTGAAGTTTGAAAAATAAGTATCAGCAACACAAGAGTAAGTAAATGTCTTACAAAAGATGACATTTTGTTTGAGTGTGCAAGTGAACAGGAAGAAAACACTTATTTCTGTTATCAACACAAAACACACTCAACTCACCAGCTTTTGTAAATTTATATTTTCATTATCTATTAGTCCATATGTTAATACTATAATAGAAAATGGACAGAAGTTTTCATTGCTCCCCCTTGATACAAAACAGATCCACCAAAAGTTTTGAACCAGTACAGGGCGTGCAAACAAAAAGGAAATCGTTAAAAGCCCCTTCAGTTCTTCCTCCATTTGAAGAGATCACAGCTGAACTGTGCTTTAATTCCCATACAGTCACCATCATCTCCTACTCCTTAAACCCTCTGTCAAGAATCTATTAATCACAACTTTAAAATCAATAATAGATCTAGCCAGAAATAGTGGATCTATTTCCTGTGAGAGAAAGGAGATGAAATGTATGTAATTTAAAGCAGTATAGAAGGCGGGGCCATTGTGCCATCTCTTCAATATATTTCTCTTTTCTCCAAAGAAGCTAACCAACTTTCCTTCACCTAACAGGACAATCTCTTTACAACTCTCCATCAGCAGATAACTCTTCCCTGTCTCAAACCAATTAATGCAGAAATCTTTGGTCATGCCTTGTGGTATCTCTAGATTGGACACTTTCAATTCACACTGAGCAAAGTCCAAAATTCTATTCTCAGAAAACTTGAAGGCATCCAAAATTCTGCTGCTCTTATCTTAATTCACACCAAGTCCAGTCACCATTGTCCCTGTGCTCACTGGTCTGCATTGGCTCCTAACTAAGTAATGTCTTGATTTTAAAATTATCATCCTTTTTTTCAAATTTCTCAACGGCCTTACCCTTCCTTGTCCTTGTTCTCCTCTGCCCTACAATTTTGAGATATTTCAAATTCTGATTTCTTTGGAATATCCAGTTTAAACACTCCATTATTGGTGACTGTGCCTTCAGTTGCCTGGACCCCAAACTCTAGTGCCTTCCTTCCCTAAACCTCATCATCACTCTTCTCTGCTTCAAGAGGCTGCTAGAACTCAAAAGTGTTCACTACATATTTGGTCATCTGCACTAATACCCCTGTATGTCTTGGTGTGAAATTGATTTATAATACCCTGGGAACTGCTCTGGGAAAAAAAGGTAAAAACAAGGACTGCAGATGCTGGAAATCAGATTCTAGATGAGAGTGTTGCTGGAAAAGCACAACAGTTCAGACAGCATCCGAGGAGCAGGAAAATTGACGTTTCGGGCAAAAACCCTTCATCAGGAATAGAGGCAGAGTGCCTGCAGTGGAGAGATTGAAAAACTGCTCTGGGATGTTTTGTCAAGTCATAAAATAAAGGTGACATATAAAAAAAAGGCCTTCGTTATGAAAGATACCACCTGTTTGCCTCCCCCAAAGTGATCATTCCTCAATGCAGATGGATACCAGCTGATTTCCAGGATCAAGCACAGAATGATCAATGGAATCTATTTTTTCCCTCCTCTCTGGATTGAAGGGACCAAGATCCAGCACGTCACCATCGTATGGTGAGATGATCTCAATCAGTATAGAGCTTGGGATTTCCCACCTCCTTCTGTAGTTAGTGATGCTTCACTGGGCAGTCCCTGATACTAACACAGCCATCAGGGGAAGTGAAACCAATGAATGAAGTTTACTCACAGCCTGTAATAGCATAGGATTTGACAACATGGTTTGATAAATTTTTTTTTGACAGTTGAATATTTCAAATAGGAACCTGAAAAGTTGAGACGTCAAGTAAGTGATATCCACTGCAGTGATCATTAGCTGGCAACTGCATTAAACAAACATATTGGACTAAGATCCATGCTGAAAATATTAAAAACAGCATTTCAGAAATGTTAAATAGCGTACACAATCCATGAAAATGATTCTCTGTTTAAAGAATGTCCATTTCCTCCTTGCCCATTTTGATGAGTATTGCCACCCAGTAATTTTTAACATTGCCTTCAGGATTCAAACTGCAAAGTAACGTAATAACACACAACATAATTTAATGTCATTTTCTAAAGAATAATGACATGTAAACATATTCCTGAACTGATGGATCCAGTTTCAGGAATCTCAGTAACTGGGAAGAATAAGCGAGAGCTCTCTCTCCCCACTCCTTTATTGGGTGATGAAGATGATGGACACTGATGAATGTTATGGATAATTGATAGCTTTCATTGCTGGTCTCCCTTTTCTCTCTGTTATCAGGGAGAGAAGAAGGGGAGTGATTTGATTACAGTCCAGACCTAGTGAGTCATAAGTAATCATCATGAGTGAAGGTATGATGGTGGAAACACTTTGATTTGAAGACAGTTTGAAGAGGTTTGTGCCTTGCAAATTATTGAATAGATTTGGTTTTTTGTTGTCCCACTAATAAAAATTATGAATTTCAGCTTGACAATGAAAGGAAGACATGCATATGAGGCATAAAGCATTTGCTACAAAGGTCAAAGGATTTCAAATTAGCGTTAGAAACTTTTACAGAGAGGCCAACTATAGAAAGTTCATTATTCAGCTCTTGAGCTGCAGGTTTACAAAGGGAGGAAGGTATTAAATATTGAAAGGATTTTGTAAAGAAAAAGAGTTGTCCATTGAAATATTTTTTCATGGAAATACATGAATGGTTAAATGATTGTAAATTACCCCACGTATAGGATCTTTAAAAAAAATGAACTTCTAAAACAATGTATACGTAATACAAACAATACATAGTATAATCAAGTAACGTTTGAGGAGTTTGGTTTAAGCAAAACAAATTACCAGTTATAAAATAGCTACTGCATCACTGTGACCTTCCCATGTGAACCTAAGTCCGAATTCTATCCACTCAATAAAAGGTTTCATTCTGAAGTGGAATTTTGCCAAATGCTGCAGCCTAACCTTTACATAAGTTTTTTCGCAGCAGAGAGCGGCGGGAGCTGGGCGGAAGTTCAGACGGAGCGCAAAGCCGGTCGGAAAGGTAAGTGATTACTATTAGAGAGGGTGTGTTCTAAACCCCAGGTCCTACAAAGTAGGGTCTCCGTCCCTCCCTCCTCCTCTAACCTTAATTAAGAGTCCACAGACATGCCACAAAAAGAGGGTCTAAGGAAGTTTAGATCGAAGAGTGAAGCTTGAGCTCAGGACTCTTTGACAAGGAGGTTTTGTGAAGTGATTACACCACAGTTGAAGAGGGTGAAGACATGACTGCCCAGCTGGTTCAGTGTGCTACGTGCTTGATGTGGGAGGTCAACGACTCTGGTGTGTCTGGCTCGTATATGTGTGGAAAATGTGTGCACATTCAGCAATTGACCGAGCATATTGCAGCGCTGACGAAAGAACTCGAAGACCTTAGGCTCATCCGAAAAACGAGATCTTTCTGGACAAGACCTTCAGCGATGTTATTACACCAATCATGTCAGAAGAGAGCAGAAGGGAGCAGATGATGAGGAAGGCAGAGAGGAGACAGGTGGAAGAGACAGAAGAGAGCAGAAGGGAGCAGATGATGAGGAAGGCAGAGAGGAGACAGGTGGAAGAGACCCCGGGAGAAGTACCTGTCAGGAACAAGTTGAAGCTTTTGGAAGCAGAGACTGATGACACTGCCAGTTCGCAAGGCGGCCAAGTTTGTCAATCAAAAGTTGCCGCAGAGGCAGAGCGGAAGAGTTGGACATCACACAGAGCCGTGGTAATAGGGGACTCCATCGTGAGAGGAACTGACCGGGGTTTTGTGGCAGCAGACGGGATTTAAGGATGGTGTGTTGCCTTCCTGGTGCCAGGATTAAGGACATCGCAGACAGAGTACAGGAAATCCTCAAGGA
>NC_057738.1:48639778-48670133 GCF_004010195.1 Chiloscyllium plagiosum
ACTCTCTGGATTCATTTAAGGAGGAGTTGGATAGAGCTCTCAAAGATAGTGGAGTCAAGGGTTATGGAGATAAGGCAGGAACAGGATACTGATTAGGAATGATCAGCCATGATTATATTGAATGGCGGTGCAGGCTCGAAGGGCTGAATGGCCTACTCCTGCACCTATTGTCTATTGTCTATAAGTACACCCAGAGCAGTTTTCTACTCACCAACCATTCATCACTCAAGACAAATTGGAAATCTCACAAGAACATGAGAAATAGGACAGGCCAGTTGACCTGCTTGGTCAGTCTAGAAGACAATTGTTTATTTGATCATAGCCTCAACTTCACTTTCCCTCCTGTCTCCAATAACTCTGACAATATATATTGGGGCACTTGCCAATCTTAAAAAACATTCTCTATTTAATATATTCCATGAGAATTTTGTGCCTATAATGTATAATGTATAATGTATATATTTGCAAACAATTTGCTATGTTTTAGTTAGGGGAGCATAGTATCTTCATTGTTAATTGGTCAGAACACAGAGATGCAGGGGATTACAGTGGTGAGTTCTCTCCGATAATAGTTAGAAACAGGTTTCACTCAATGAGTCATCACATCATCAGGTCCTACTCACTGCTATGCTACCTGGAAATGACTGTCAGGGGTCAGATGACTTCTTATAGGGGATGACAGTAAAAACCAGAGAGTGAGATAACTTCTAATGTTGTATCTCACACCTAGTTACCACTTTCAAAGGGAAGAAATCTACTGCGCGAAAGTTATGCTTTACTGTGTCAAGACAAATCAAATCCCTATACTTGTTGTTTGCTATAAATGTAATAATCACCTATTAAACAAAAGGAAGACCATACAGAAATTTAAACAAACTCTCCCTAAAAAAAAGACCAGAATCTAGTTTTCTGTAATATCTATCCAACTTTGCAAATATCATGAAACCATTTTACATTCATTCACAGGATGAGAGTGTTGCTGACTAAGCAAGCACTTATTGTCCATCCCTAATTGCTTAGAGAACAGTTAAGAGTCAACCACATTGCTGTGGGTGCGGAGTCACTTATGGACCAGTCCAGGTAAGGATGGCAGTTTCCTTCCCTAAAGGACATGAGTGAACTAGATAGGTTTTCCTGACAATTGACAATTGTTTCATGGTCATCAATAGACCCTTATTTCCAGATTTTTTGTTTTATTGAAATTAAATTCCACCATCTGCCATGGCAGGATTCGAACCTGGTCTCCAGAACAATCCAGATCTCTGGATTAGCAGGCTAGCAATAAGCTAGAAACATGGAAACGAGGGCTAGAAGGAGTAGACCATTCAGCCCTTTGAGCCTGCTCTGCCATTCAATATGATGATGTCTGATCATCCAACCCAATCCCCCGCTCTTGCTTTCTCCCCACACCCTTTGATCCCTTTAGCCCAAATAACTACACCTAATTCTTTCTTGAAAATGTTCAATGTTTTGTCCTCAATCACTTTATGTAGCAGAGAATTCCACAGGCTCACTAGTCTATGGGTGAGGAAATTCCTCCTCATCTCAGTCCCACCTGTATCCTTAGACTGTGACTCTTTGTTTTGAGCCATTAGGAACATCCTTTCCACATTTATCCTGTCTAATCCTGTTAGAGTTTTATAGGTTTTACAAGATCATCCACATTCTCCTAAAATCCAGTGAATGTAGTCTTAACTGATCTAGCCTGTCTTCATACATCAGTCATACCATCCCTGGAATCACTCTGGCAAACCTTTGATGCTCTCCCTCCATCGTCAGAACATCTTTCCTCAGATAATGAGACCAAAACTGCACACAATACTCCAGGTGTCGTCTCACCAACACCCTGTACAATTGCGGCAAGACATCCCTTTTCCTGGAATTGAATCCTCTCATCCTGAAGGCCAACAAACCATTTGTCTTCTTTTATACCTACTGCACCTGCATGCTTACCTTCAGCGACTGGCACAAAAGGACATTCGGGTCTCATTGACCCTCCCCCTTCCCAATCTATTAGCATTCAGATTATAATCTGCTTTCCTGTTTTTATGACTAAAGTGGATAACCTTACATTCATCCACATTATATTAAATCTGTTACATATTTACCCAACTCACAACTTGTGCAAATCAAACTGAAGCATCTTTGCATCCTTCTCACAATACACCCTTCCACCCAGCTTTGTGTTGTCTGCAAACTTTGAGATGTAACATTTAATTCTCTCATCAAAATAATTAATATATAGTTTGTGAATAGCTGGGTTCAAGCACCGATCCCTGCAGTAGAACAAAGATAAAAGAAAATTACAGCACAGGAACAGGCTCTTTGGCCCTTCAAGCCTGTGCCAATCCAGAAACTCTACATAAACCTGTAGCCTATTTTCAAAGGATCTGTGTCCTTCTGCTCCCTGTCCATTCATGTATCTGTCTAGAAACATCTTAAATGACGCTATCGTGGCTGCCTCTACCACTGCAGCTGGCAACGCATTCCAGGCACCCACCACCCTCTGTGTGAAGAACTTTGCACACATATCTCCCCTAAACTTTTTCTCTCACTTTGAACTCGTGACCCCTAGTAATTAAATCCCCCACTCTGGGAAAAAGTTTCTTGTTATCCACCCTGTATACACCACTCATGATTTTGTTGACCTCAATCGGGTCCCCCCTCCACCTTCGTCTTTCTAATGAAAATAATCCTAATCTACTCAACCTCTCTACGTAGCTAGCATCCTCCATACAAGACAACATCCTGGTGAACCTCTGCACTCTCTCCAAAGCATCTACATCCTTTTGGTAATGTGAGGACCAGAACTGTACACATTATTCCAAATGTGGCCGAACCAAAGTCCTATATAACTGTAGCATGACCTGCCAATTCTTGTATTCAATACCCTGTCCGTATGAACTCCAATAGTCACTGGCTGCCACTCAGAAAAATGACCCGTTTATTCATACTCTTTGCTTCCTGTCTGCCAACGAGCTCCCTATCCATGTCACTACACTGTCCTCAGTCCCATGTGCTTTAATTTTAAATAAATTACAAATTATTTTTCCAACTTTGTTTTTGCTGAAAAAAAATTAGTCTTTTGCTCGATACTCAAATGTGACTGAACTGCATTATGAGTTGGTAATGAACAACTGGGGAGAGGGTGAAATCGACTGGTGCCCCCTGTCTGTTGCCCCAGAATATCTACTTTCTGTGCAGCTGTAAGGTGGTGAAACAAGCATTACAGTAACCATCACATTTTGCATTCCCGAAGTTCTCACAGTCTTGAGTTCTACAAAGCTTTCTCCTTGTCTCCAAGTTCTGTTGATCTGATGATGAGAAAGTGCGAATCTGTGAAGATTGCAAATGACCACTGCTGCTGTTGCTGCTTGTCACTAACTCCACCTCAAAGAGTTCATTGGTTGTTCTGTCAGACAATCCCTGATCATTTGATGCATTATAATTGTGACATCTTGGCAGCACAGGACTCTGAAATGACAATATTTTATTTAGCCAACTCCATTTAAAAGTCAGTTAACAGTTTTGCACATTTTGTTGTTAACTCCATTGTTTTCACTGATTGTAATCAGCACAGAGTACAACATTACAACTTGGCTTATACATTTTCGATTTGCTAGTTTGGCTGAAATTTCAGAGCCAGCCTTTTGTCAGTCATAGCAACATAATGTTCTGTTTCAACATTTTACTGTTATTACTGTATGGTTGATATTCCAATATCTCAGACAAACTTTCATTATGTTCTTTTTATCTACTATTTTTGGAATGTATAGCTAAGGAGGTGGAGATGTTATTCAGTAAACTCACTGTCAAAGTTACTTTTTAAAATGATCTATGGGACGTCAATCCCATTGGCTAGCCCATTATTTATTGCCCATCCCTAGTTACCATTGAGAAGGCAATGATGAGTTGCCTCTTGAACAGCATCAGTCCTTGGTACGTCGAGCACCCACAGAACTGGCAGAAGGGTATTTGCAAATATCTTCCCTTATACTGGGAATAGCAACATTCCAGTTTAGTTTGGGTGGCATGGTGGCTCAGCGGTTAGCACTGCTGCCTCACAACACCAGGGCCCCAGGTTCAATTCCAGCCTCGGCCAACTGTCTGTATGGAGTTTGCACGTTCTCCCCGTGTCTGCGTGGGTTTCCTCTGGGTGCTCCAGTTTCCTCCCATGGTTCAAAGATGTGCAGGCGAGGTGAATTGACCATGCTAAATTGCCCGTAGTGTTAGGTGCATTAGTCAGAGGGAAATGGGTCTGGGTGGGTTCCTCTTCAGAGGGTCGGTGTGAACTGGTTAGGCCGAAGGGCCTGTTTCCACACTGTACGGAATCTAATCTAATCAGTTTATAACCGCAAAAAGGGTTTCTCTAAAGCCCAAGTAGTGGAGAATTCAAATCTCATCTTGAGCTAAAAACAATCTGGAAATTAAAAGCTAGCATCAAAAATTCAGTGACAAAGAAGCCTCAGGTTATCTTAAAAATAGTATCTGGCTCACTAATGTTTTTTTGAGAGGGTACCATTGTCTGGTTTACATGAGTCCAGTTTCATACTGTATGACTGATCCCTAACTGCCCTTTGCAGTAATCTGAGGATGACAGTGATATCTCTGACAGGAGAGAAGATGTATCTCTCTTCTCCTGAAGGGGCAATGCCTTCAGGGTGACAACCAGCAGCTCTCCAGCACCTCACACGATGTTTACATCATAGGAATCTAATGAGTCAGGATCTGCTGAAGTCATCTGAGATTCTGATCCAGTTTTATATCCATTGTCCTTACTGTCACCTTCAGCAGATTAGCTTGAAGACGATTCAGGAGTGAATTTCTTTCTTAATAATAAAGCATCTCACTCCCAGCCTGTTATACAAGAAGATGGTCCTGAAGGGGTTAATGTTCATACTGCTGTGGTTCCACCCATTCTACTGATGCTACAGATTGTCAGTGGGTGGAGACAGAATTCTCCTCTGGCTTTCAGAGGGAGCAGATGGATCTGCACCCACTCTGCATGGTCCAGTCATTACACCTGACTAAATGGAATTGTATTTATTGCCATCATTGAACAAACCTTCTCTAAATCCAAGAACAGTGTCTCTCCTGTAAATACACTACAGGGACTGATATCCTGGACCAAGAATCACTAGAGACGCTAAAGACTAAGCAAATGTAGAGGAGTACTGGTGGCAACAAAGCACCTCAAGCAGCTCATACCCAGCAGCACACACTGGCAAAGGTGGTAAATACCACAGTGCACCACGAGTGGTCATTTGGAAAAATACCACAGCAGTAACCCATCATCAGTTTTCCAGCACCCACCCCCAACACACTCCATCACCCATTCCCACAATATCCCAGAGTGTGCAATAAGAAAGCCGGAAATTAATGACACAAGGATTGCCTTGTGGTTACATCCATTTGGATATTTGGGGTAAAAATTGTAGGGTTTCAGGTAATATCTCTAAATGAACTTTATATCACCCATTCTGTCTCTATACTCCTAAATGGAGTGTTGTTTAAAAACTAGTGAACCGCAGAAAGAAGCAGATAATGGTCACAATTCCTAGTTATGGTTTTTCACTAGAACAGGCTGTGAAGTGTCCCTGGTTTTTGTTGTGAGGTGTTCCTGGTTTTTGTTGTGAAGTGTCCCTGGTTTTTGTTGTGAAGTGTCCCTCTTTGATCCAGTACAGGAGAGGGTTTCTCCAGAAAATGTTTTCAGAATATGCAAATGGAATTGAGGTAAACTTGGTGAGATGGATCAGAAACTGGTTTAGTAATAGGACACAAAGAGAAGTGGTAGAAGGCTGTTTGCATGACTGGAGGCTGGTGTTTAGCAGTGTACCACGAGAACCCTCTGTTACATACAGAAATGATACAAAAGGAAATGTTGGGGGACTGTTAAGCAAATATGAAGATGACACCAAGATTGGTAGGCTGGTGAATAACAAAGAAGATGATTGTAGGTTCCAGAAGATATAGATGGGTTGGTCAGATGGACAGAGCAATAGCAGATGATACTTTATTTAATCCTTGATAAGTGTGATATGATGTACTTCGGAAGAAAAAACAAGATGAATGGGAGGACACTGAGTAGCTTAGAGGAGCATAGGGATCTTGTGGTAATTGTTTACAGATCCCTGAAGTTGGCAGAACACCTAAATAGGATAGTTAAGCAGGCATATGGGATACTTGTTTTCATCAGCCATGGCATAGGGTATAAGAGCAAAGAGGTAGTGTTGTAGCTGTACAGAGCATTGGTCAGGCCATAGCTGGAATACTGTGTGCAGTTCTGGTCACCTCCCCACAGAAAGGATATGATAGCAGCAGAGGGGATAGAGAGGAAGTTCACCAGGATGTGCCTGGGATGGAGAAATTGATCTGTTAGGAGAGACTCATTGGGTTTGGATTGTTTTATTTAGAGCAGAAAAACCTGAGTGGGGACATATTTGAGGTGTATACGATTATGATGGGCATGGACAAGGTGAATAGAGAAGAATTGTTTCCCTTGGTTGAAGGGCTAACCACGAGGGGTCAGGCAGCTTTAGGGTAAGAGGCAGTGAGATTCAGAGGGGATTTGGGAAAAAAATGTTTTCACTCAGCGGTTGGTGGGAATCTGGAATGCACTGCCTGGGAAAGTAGTGGAGACTGAAAACCTTACAACCTTTAAAAAATATAACAATGAGCATACAGTCATAGAGTCATAGAGATGTACAGCACGGAAACAGACCCTTCAGTCCATCCCGTCCATGTTGACCAGATATCCCAACCTAATCTAATCCCATTTGCCAGCACTAGGCTCATATCCCTCCAAATCCTTCCTATTCATATACCCATCCAGATGCCTTTTAAATGTTGTCATTGTACCAGCCTCCACCACTTCCTCTGGCAGCTCATTCCATACACGTACCACCCTCTATGTGAAAAAGTTACCCCTTAGGTCTCTTTTATATCTTTTCCCTCTCACCCTAAACCTATGCCCTCTAATTCTGGACTCCCCCACCCCAGAGAAAAGATTTTGTCTATTTACCCTATCCATGCCCCTCATGATTTTAAAAACCTCTATGAGGTCACTCCTCAGCCTCCGATGCCCCTTGGAAAACAATCTCAGCCTATTCAGCCTTTCCCTGTAGCTCAAATCCTCCAACTTTGGCAGCATTCTTATAAAGGAGGAGAAAGTGAGGACTGCAGATGCTGGAGATCAGAGCTGAAAAATGTGTTGCTGGAAAAGCGCAGCTGGTCAGGCAGCATCAAAGGAGCAGGAGAATCGACGTTTTGGGCATAAGCCCTTCTTCAGGAATCAAGGGCTGAAGAAGGGCTTATGCCCGAAACGTCGATTCTTCTGCTCCTTTGATGCTGCCTGACCTGCTGCGCTTTTCCAGCAACACATTTTTCAGCATACTTATAAATCCTTTCTGAGCCCTATCAAGTTTCACAATATCCTTCCGATATTGCATGCAATATTCCAAACGTGCAACAGGTCAGGCAGCATCCGAAGAGCAGGAAAATTGATGTTTCAGGCAGGAGCCCTTCATCAAACGTTGATTTTCCTGCTCCTCGAATGCTGCCTGACCTGCTGTGCTTTTCCAGCACCACTCTAATCTAGACTCTAAGCTCCAGCATCTGCAGTCCTCACTTTTCTCTAATCTAGACTCTAAGCTCCAGCATCTGCAGTCCTCACTTTTACCTATATTCCAACAGTGGCCTAACCAATGTCCTGTACAGCCGCAACATGATCTCCCAACTCCTGTACTCAATACTCTGACCAATAAAGGAAAGCATACCAAACACCTTCTTCATTATCCTATCTACCTGCGACTCTACTTTCAAGGAGCACTTCAAACATTATAGCATTCAAGGAGATGGGACAAGTGCAGGAAATTTGGAGTAGCGCACTTTTAGTGGCAGTTGCAGCAGTACAGGCTTGATAGGCTGAAGGGCCTTTTCTGCACTGTATGAATATATGAATAAATTCCCTTTTCTTGCATCATGAATTATGCTTCTGTGAAAAGTTGCAAACAACCAATGCAATATTTCTGTGCTTTAGTTTACCCAGACCAAGAACGGTTTGGCTGTGCTCACATCTGAGACCAATTCTTCTTACATTTACTTTCAAAAAAACCCAGGATCCACAGAATGGTCACAGCCCAGAAAGGGCCGATTTGGCCCCCTCAGTCTGTGCAAGCTCCCTGCAAGAGGAATTCTCCTAATTCCACTCACCTCCCCTTTCACGGTAGTCCTGAAATTGTTTGCTCTTCAAATAATTATCTAATTTACTTTTGATGGCCTTGACTAAACCTGCCTCCCCCCAAACTCAGACAGTACATTTCAGACCCTACCCCCTCAGGTGAGCCAATTTATTGCAACTTATTTTTCCACTTATTTGAGTGTCATCTGCAAATTTGACTATAGTACTTTCTAAACCCTCATCCAAGTCATTAAAGAAGTTTGTAAACAATTTGTAAACAGGTCCAATTGAACCCTGTGGCACTCCACTAGTTACTTTTTGCCGACCAGAAAAAGAACAATTTATCCCAATGCTCTGCTTTCTGTTGGTTAGCCAATCATCTATCCAAATTAATAAATTACCCCAACCCCATGTGATCTTATCTTGTCCATTCACCTTTCATTTGGCACCATATTAAATGCCTTCTGGAAGTCAAGATATCCTGCATCTACAAGATCCCCAGTATCCACTTTGCATCAGTATTCACCAAGGAGAAGAACATGAATAATGGTAAGATTAGGGAGGAATAAATTGATATACTGGGGCATGTCGAAGTTAGGAAGGTAAAAATTACACAACACCAGGTTATAGTCCAACAGGTTTGTTTGGAAGTACAAGCTTTTGGATTGCTGCTCCTTTGTCAGGTAGCGAATGACTTGTTTAAGAAGGGCAACAGGAATAAACCAGGAAATTATAGGCTGGTGAGCCTGACATCAGTGGTAGGGAAATTATTGGAGAAGGTTCTGAGGGACAGGATTTTCTTGCATTTGGAAAAGAATGGACTTATTAGAGATGGTCATCATGGCTGTGTGCAGGAAGAGTCTTATCTCACAAATTTGACTGGGTTTTTGAGGAAGTGATGAAGATGTTTGATGAAAGTAGGGTTGTGGATGTTGTCCACATGGACTTTATTTGGTCCCTTATAGTAGGTTGGTTAGAAGATTAAGTTACATGGAATCCATGGTGAATTGGTAAGTTGGATACAAAATTGGCTTGGTCATAGAAGACAGTGGGTAATTATGGAAGGGTGCTTTTCTGGCTGGAGATCTGTGAGCAGTAATGTTCCACAAGGATCAGTGCTGGGACCACTGTTGTTTGTAATATATAAATAGTTTAGATGAAAACGTGGGTGGTCTGATTACTAATTTTTCAGATGGCATGAAATTGGTGGAATTGTGGATAGTGAGGACAGTTATCAAAGTACACAGCAGGATGCAAATCAGTTGAAAAGTTGGGCAGAGAAATGGCAGATAGAGTTTTTTATCTGGCCAATTGTGAGGTGGTGCATTTTGTGAGGTCAAATGCGAGAGGGAAGCATATAGTTAATAGCAGGACCCCAAGGAGCATGGGTGTACAGAGGGATCTTGGGGTGCAAGTCCATATCTCCTGAAAGTGTCAACACAAGTGGAGAAGGTGGTAAAGAAGGTGCATGGTATGTTTGCCTTTATTGGTTTGGGCATTGAGTATAAGAACTGGCAAGTCATGCTGCAACTATATAAACCTTTAGTTAGGCCACATTTGGAATATTGTGTGTATTTCTGGTTGCCACAATACCAGAAGGACATGAATGCTTTGGAGAGGGTACAAAGGAGGTTTACCAAGATGTTGCTTGGATTGGAGTGTAGTAGCTATAAGAAGAGGTTGAACAAACTTAGATTATTTTCACTAGAGTCTCTGAGGTGAGGGGCACCCTAAGAGAAGTGTATAAAATTATGAGAGGCATGGGATAGGGCAGGTAGTCAGAAAACCTTTCCCAGGGTGGAAAAGTCTAATACTGGGGGGCACTGGTTAGGGAGAAAGAGGTAAAGTTTAAAGGAGGGTGGTAGGTGCCTGGAATACATTGCCATTAGCCAGATGCATGAACAAATGGGGAATAAAGGTGCAGGCAGATGGGATTAGGTTAGAAGGGCATCATAAGCAGTCCAGACATGATGGGCCAAAGGGCCTGTTCCTGTTTGCACTATTCTATGTTTTAAGAGAGAGCCTAGAACCAGTAGACACAGTTTAAAAATAACTGGTCATCTATTTAACAGAGATGAGGAGAATCTTTTTCTCTGGGAGGTTGTGAGAACTTGAAACTCCTTTCCTAAAGGAGTCAAGGTCACTGAATACCTTTAAGGCAGAAGCAGATCAATTGACAAAGGATTCACTGGTTGGTGGGAGGAGGTGGAAACGTAGTGGCGAGTCCAGAATCAGATCAGCAAGGACCTGATTGAATGGCTGAGTAGGCTTGGGGTACTGAATGGCCAACTACTGCTGGTAGTTTGTTGTTTGTACTGGAGCCATGTTGTTTCTGACCAGAAACATCACTTATGGTAAGGCAGCCAGTGTGGAAACAGAAACAGTGTTGATGCTCCTTCTGTCACTAGCCTGAACCATTAACTCTGTTTCTTTTCCTTTACAGATGCTACTGAGTATTTTCTGATTTTATTGTAAGTTGCCAGAAACCTGTATCAAAATAGAGTCATAGAGATGTACAGCGTGGAAACAGACCCTTTGGTCCACTTGTCCTAGTGGTTAATATGCCCAGTTTGATTTATGTTGATATCATTTATTTTAAGGCAATGAAGGGAATACATCAGAAAAAGTAAAATACAAAATTAGAAACCAAATGAAATTTAGAAATAACTGAAGTAACACATGAACACAAGAAATACTAATTATTCCTGGTCAGATCGAAGATTCACTGGGAAAACTGCAACACTTCTAATTCAATAGAGACTATATGATATATTCTATAAATTATACTATTTTAAATTATAAATATTTTTTTAAATTATGCAACACAGACTTCCCTTGGTATTAAAGAAAGAATTAACTCACCCAAATGTGTTGATCTGCAGGAATATCCCTGCCAGACTTGATTCTTTGTGCATGTTTACTCTGAACATAAACATAGCATTTTTCACAATATCCACTATACACTGGATTGGCAAGCATGCTACACTCAGCTTTAGAACAAACTGACATGTTTTTAAGGTGGGATGAAATCTGAGCAAGGTTCCCATTAGGTGCAGTTGGAGAATGATTAACGTGCTGGTTTGGATCCTGCTGAGCAGACGCTCCTAGGAAGAAAAGCGTTATTGTAAGTCTGATTGTTAATTCCACTGCCCCACAAAACATGTCAGTAAAGGCACTGGATACATGTCTTTTATGAAATCAGTATTTCTGTGCAAAACAGAATTGAGTTTGGACACTGACAGAACTTATCCGGATACACAATAGGATTTTAAAAACAGTGTGGTCTCCAGTGCTGGTGAATTCTGGGATATCGTGGCAGTGGTGAGTTGTTCTGGGAACAGCAGGTTGTAACATGGAGCTAGAATCAGGTGATGGGGACACTGTAGGGGCAGGGTCGGATAGTTAATGAGGTGGGTTTGATGAGATGCAGTGACAGACCTTACTTGACCTCACAGAAAAAGACCCTCCATAAAACTTGACCCAACTGGCACTCTGCCAAAAAGATAAGATTCAGTTGTGTTGAGCACAGCAACACACACACACACACACAGATTTCAGACAAATTCTCACTCAATAAAAGCTCTCTTCCCACCTCTAATCCATCAACAATACCGCACAGGAACTGGAAATCATGAATCAGAAACACTGGCTTTGTTCAAACTCTATTTCATAACAAAATGTTTCTATTTTTAATGGAAGGGTTATGTTCCCTTTTCTGTGTCCTTTGTACATTTCAATATCTCTACGCCCCAAGTCAGTACAATTTACACACTGGTATTGCTACCAGAAAGCTAACTTGCATTCTTGTATTTTTATCATATTTACAGACTTGTTGTTTTCTCTGTTTATTTTTTATTGGTCAGTGCATAGAGTATAGGAGCTGGGAGGTCATGTTGTGGCTGTTCGGACATTGGTGAGGCCATTCTTGGAATATTGTGTGCAATTCTGATCTTCCTATCGGAAGGATTTTGTGAAACTTGAAAGGGTTCAGAAAATATTTACAAGGATGTTGCTAGGGTTGGAGGATTTGAGCTATAGGGAGAGACTAAGCAGGCTGGCACTGTCTTCCCTAGAGCATTGGAGGCTGAGGGGTGACCTCATAGATGTTTATAAAATCATGAGGGATGTGAATAGGATAAATCGACAAGGTCTTTTCCCTGGGGCGGGGGAATCCAGAATTGGAGGACATAGGTTTAGAATGAGAGGGAAAGATATAAAAGGGACCTAAGGGGCAACTTTTCACATAGACAGTGGTGAGTGTATGGAATGAGCTGCCAGAGGAGTGGTGGAGGCTGGTACAATTACAACATTTAAAAGGCATCTGGATGGGTATATGAGTAGAAAGGGTTTAGACGGATATGGGCCAAGTGCTGGCAAATGGGACTAGATTAATTTAGGGTATCTGGTTGGCATGGATGAGTTGGGCTGAAGGGTCTGTTTCCATGCTGTACATCTCTATGACTCTAAGAATCTGCCTGAATATTGTTTCACATTCTACCAAAATGGAAAAGATCTGAATTTCCTGTTGTCCTATCCTGTGAAAGGAACAAAACATCCCAAGATAATCTCTTCCACAAGGGAACTTCTGTAACCAAGAAGTGCCTGTAATTATAATTTATTATTTTGACATAACTGTTTTGTGCTCGTATATGTATTTTTCTCTTTACATATATCATTTCTATCTCACTTATACCTGAAGTCAGTTTCTGCTTTAAAAGATCTTCTGTCGGCATAATTAATTTATATTTTGTTAGTTGTGAATTTCCCGTTAGAATCTTCTACTTTTTCATCCTTGGACTGTTTTCCTTCTACGTCAGTTGCAATAATTTTGAAAAAGCTGGGCAGGCCTTCACTGCAGAAGCCTGGAGTTTAGTTGGTTGTGTCTCCTCCTGATGATGGTGAGCTAACAGGCCAAGATATAGACACAGTGGGTGAGCTAAACTGGTGTGGGGAGAGGGGAACCCTGTGCCCCTCAGTGATGAGAATCCTACCCTCTGGAACTGCTGCGGACCTCAAAGATCTTGATGTTGGGGGCTGTGGGTAAGGGGGCTTTGCCTATCTTCGGAAGGGGTGGTGTTGGTGAGCGATGACTTTTATATTCAGGTAAGAAAGAAGTCAGCGCATCCTCGTCTCAAAGGGTGTCCCAAGGGGCAAAGATTTATGCTTCCTGCATTACTAAAATCATTGTTAAAAAGAAGGGAGGCAATGGCCTAATGGTATTATCATTGAACTGTTAATCTAGAGACCCAGGAATGTTCAGGGGACCCAGGTTCAAATCCTGCTATGGCAGATGATTGAAATTTGAATACAATAAAAATCTGGAATTAAGAGTCTGATGATGACAATTATTGTCAAAACATTCCATCTGGTTCACTAATGTCTGTTATGGAAGGAAACAGGCAACCTGGTGACTCCAGACCCACAGCAATGGGATAGATTCTTAACTGTCCTCTAAGTATTTAGGGATGGCCTAGGCAGTGACACCCTCATTCTGTGAATAAATAAAAAGACTGAGCTGCCATTCTCCCATCACTAACTGCTTTATGGCAATGGGCATGTGATACTGGGGTGTTTTAGCTCCGCCTAACCCTGACACAGCTTCTAACAAGATCAGTTGGCCATGAATTATTTTTCTACATGTGATGGTAGAGCTGCTTGGTGTGATACTCTCTCACGCTCTATCAGATGAACTCGATGGGGCACTCACCTTACCTAATGTCCCCCTCCCTGCTACAACTCGTACTCAAGTGGAAGGGCCATGTCATATCAGGTCCACAAGACCACATTCTCTCTTTGTAGTGACTGAAGTTTCTTTCCACAACTGAACATTAGTTTTACTGAAATCCCTAAACATGAGTACTGATCTCTTGCTCCCCATATTCCCAATGGATTGGAATAGTGTTCCAGTATGTATTTGCTGAGGATTAAACCATCAAACATCCCAATGTAGGACATGTCATGAATGTTAAATAAATAGGGTAGCTGGGAGGTGCAGCATGTTCCCCAATATTTCCTTGGGAATTTGTCTGTTATAGAAACAACCAACTCTGAATCAGAGACTTCCTGCTGTGACCAAAGGGATGTTTGAGGGGAAATATTTGCAAAGGAAACTCCTGACCATCAGAACTCTTTCCAGGTAAGTTAGTCTTGGTTATTGTTTGCATTAATAAAAAAGATTGCACTGCGTGAGGAAGATATTCCTGGAAGGCTATATCCAGTGAAATATTGCCAGTTACATGTACAGCTGGTGGATGAAGCTGGTCCTGTGTAAGAGCGTGTGGGTAAGTCAAACTGGAGGAACCAGGCAGCATCTCACACAATACTGAAACATTCAAAAAGGGCAGCAACAATTTTGAGTTCATTTTAAATGGTCTCAGAAGAAAATGTAAATAATACTAAAAGGAGACAAGATGCTGAAGGTTTTCATTTTGCACTCATCAGAACCAGGAGCAAGAAACAAACTTGAAAAAAAAATGACACAAATTTATATAAAATGAAAAGAGAGTATGAATTGGTTGAAGATTTAGTAAATGCAGTTAACCCTCTTCATTTTAACCTTCTGATTAGTCAGGGTGTTGCCATGGGGATGGAACAGCGTTTGGCTTTCTCTATGATTCCATTTTTTGAGAAAGATTCAATGTGGATATCTGCAAATTCCTTTTGTCTATATAGTTCAGGGTCTGGTGGTTTTTTAAAGTAGCTTCTAGCATGCACAAGTCCACTTAAGGCCTGGCTACTGATCTTCAGTTAATATTTGATGTAACTTGGTACTGTCTGGATTATTTAATAAGTGGTTTCCAATTGCAGATAAACACAAACTGGTGAATATACTTTCCTGGGGCTTGCAAGCACAGATTGGATTGGCACAAATGGCTTGCTGCCCACTGTGAATGGTCAATTGTACATGTTTTTTGATATGATCTGCCAGTCAATATGATGTACAACCTTCAGACCTCGCATCACTGGCACTGAAATTCACATCATGTTACTAATTTATGTAGTAGGCAATATGTCTGTTTGATTTGATGGCAACATCGTGTTAGAGCAGACAACCACTCATGGGTTTACTATATAGTAACAGCACAGAACATCTAACTTCATCTGTTTTCTTTAGTTTTCTTTAGTTTTATTGAATCATGAGATGTGGGCTTCACTGGCTTGGCAGTATATATTGCCCATCCCAAGTTGTCCTTGAGAAGGTGGTGGTGAGCTGCCTTCTTAAATTGCTGCAGTCCATGTACTATAAATCGACCTACAATTTTGTTAGGGAGAGAATTCCAAGATTTTGACCCAGCAACACTCAAGAAATGGCGATACGTTTCCAAGTCCGAATGGAGTGTGGCTTGGAGGGCAATGGTGTTCCCACATATCTGCTGCCTTTGCCCTTCTAGATGGAAGTGATCATGGGTTTGGAAGGTACTGCCTGGGGAAATAGTTCAAGTTTTTGAGAGGCCTTCCCAATTCAGGGTAATCTACGGTAGACCAGACACTGCTCAGGGCCAAAGTGATGGATGTAACTCTTTCATGAGTTTTCACAATATATAGTGAGGGATGATTCAATCAGGCTATCCATTATTATACAGAATAGTTTCTATATGTCCTACTGCATGTCAAGCTTACACTGTAATCAGATGGCTAGCACTCTACACAAAAGGCTGACCTTGTAGTGCATGTGACTTTAGGAATCTCAATGTGTATATTGACCAGTAAATGTAGATAATAATTAAGAATATATTTTCTGACTTCTGACTTTTTGATATCTAGAGATGTACAGGCTAGATGGATTGCCCATGGTAAATGGGGGTTACAGGTATTGGTTGGGGGAGCTGCATCTGGGTGGGCTGCACTTCGGAGGGTCAGTGCAGACTGGATGGGCTGAAAGGCCTCTTCCCACTCTGTTGGACTTCTATGATTCTCAATTAACACATCGAAAAAGGAAGCTCATTTGATTGCTTTGTTTCAATAGTAAATTCAAGCACAAGCTAGAGTTTATTAAGCTGCACAAAGGGTTAGGATTAAGCTCCAACTTTAAGTTCCTTTTAGTAATCTTTATGTTCTTTTTCATCTAGAGTTTACTTCTAAAGAGAAAACTGGACTTTGCTGTCTTTAAGGCAAGTGTAACAGAATTGTATAGTGGATCTCCCCATGTTAATGGAGACTGGGTTTCCTGATGGAGATTAACTCCTTGTTCAGTGGAGAAGAGGTGGTATAAGATAAGGCGTCAGTCAGGGCAGAGACGGACGGCTGAAGTCTGAAGACTAACAAAGATATGGGTGGGGGTTTCAGCAACTGTTAAGCTGAGAGGGGCTCGGATGTAGGTGAAGAGTGGAATTAGGCAATTTAAGAAGGTTACAAGGAAATGTCCTCTCAAATGTTAATGTTCATCTGTCTACCTGCACCTTCTCTGTGGCTGCAACACTATATTCTGCACTCTGTCATGCTACCCTGGTACGATTTGCCTGTATAGCATGAAAAACAACACTTTTCATTGTCTCTGGGTACATGTGACAACACTAAATCAAACTCAAATTCAAATGATTGTATAAAAAACTGTAGACAGATTTCTGCACAGTGTGATCCCAGAGCCTCAGCTGCTGGGTGTATCACAGTTAAAATTGAACTGTTGATCTCCAGTACCAAACAGCCTGGTTTCCTTGTATCGGCAGATACTTGGAAAAAATCAGGTCATGGTGTTTATGATTTCTGGAAGCATGCTTTACAAAAAGCAAACTACTTACCAATTTCTTCCACGTATCTAAAGAAACACGTGGTACAGAATCCATTCTGTTCTTCAGTCCCAAAGTACTGGCAGTTTTGATTTTTGCACTTTGCTGATTCACCCAGCTGACTAAACGTCTGTCTCTGCCCCTGTGGAACAAGTGGTCCATAGTTACCAATCTTGGCCACGGCAGCTTGCAGTGACCCCGAAGGTGTTTGCTTGGTTCTGCTCTGTGACTTTGAGAGAGAATCCCTCATCTCTGAGCAAGGGAAACATAAACCATTGAATGTTCTTATCACTTGCTTGCAACTGTTGCATCTTTCTCCCCACAAATCCATCTCCTCTTCCACAAATTCACCTTCAGCTTTTGGATAAGAATTACTGCCTTCCTCTGGAATGTGGCCACTTCTTTCTTGGAAGCAACTTGGACAAAGTCCATTCATCGTCACATTCCCAGTGAATGGACAATGAGATGTTTTGCACTTGAGGGCATTGTTCTCACTGCAGAAAGGACTGTGCGCTGACAATGGTGGTGCTGGTTGGAGGGGAGTTGATGGGGTTTTCCTGATGTCTTTCAATCCATGGAGTGTTGTACCTCGGGACTCTAACTCCTTCACATTGTCTCCTTGGCCATCACTTTGTTTACAATTGTTGGCCCCTGAAGACACATCTGTTTTTCGGAAGGCATCACGACATGTGTGACAGAACGGCTTTGTGAATTTTGAGCAAAAGTACGTGCATCCAGGAGTCAAACATTTGTCTCCCACAATAGACAGATTAGAGAGGAAAGCAAGCCCATCTTCATTTCTCCCACTCCTTTCTTTGTCTGTGTTTTGCTGCCAGAATTTGTATTGGTGATTAACCAGCTGGAAATAATCTTGAACCAAGTTAAGATCATCAGGCAAAGGATTTATATACAACCTGCAAACAGAACAAAGCTGCATTTATTTAAAAGCCAATTTTACTGCTTTGAATGATTTAATTTTTATGAACTGTTTATCAATAGAAGACAAGACAATTTAATTTAGCTTACTTTATAGAGCAAGGAAACTGAACTGAAAAGGCCAGGGTGCTAGATCATTGACACAACAATATCCCAATTAATCTCTCAGGAATTTCAAACCACATTGTGTTAGTTGCAGCATGAGCTTCGAGAGAAATTTATTGGTATTTCTTGGTGCAGAGATGTAAAGTTTAAAAAAAAAAGTTAGCAAATTGGTACTTAAATTGCATCCGATGTGCAGGAAAATCTCTGTTGGATGTGGAAGTATCCTTTGGGGCTTTGGATGGAAGTGAGGGGGGGGGAGGTGTGGGCACAGGTCTTACACCTCTTGTGGCGGCAAGAGAAGGTGCCGGGGGGTGAAGGATGGGTTGTTGGGGGGCGTGGACATAACGAGGGAGTCACTGAGGGAATGGTCCCTGCGGAATGCAGAGAGGGGTGGGGAGGGAAATATATCCCTGGTGGTGGGGTCTGTTTGTAGGTGGCAGAAATGGTGGAGGATAATGCATTGCATCTGGAGATCGGTGGGGTGGAAGGTGAGGACCAGCGGAGTTCAAGGGCAGAGGTGTGGGAAGTGGAGGAGATGTGCTGGATGGTATTGTTGAACATGTGGGAGGGGAAATTGCGGTCCTGTAAATAGGAGGCCTTCTGTGATGACCTGGAGTGGAATTGCTCCTCCTGGGATCAGATGCAGTTAAGGCGGAGGAATTGGGAGTTAAGGATAATGTTTTTAATCGGGGGAGGAGCGGAGGGGAGAAGAGCTAGTGTTGACCAGGTAGCTGTGGGATTCGGTGGGTTTGAAGTCAATGTCCATGTTGAGTTGGTGGCTGGAGATGGAGACAGAGAGGTCCAGGAAGGGAAGGAACATGTCCAAAATGGTCTCGGTGAACTTGAGGTCAGGGTGGAAGGTGTTCATGAAGTTGAAGAAGTGTTCAACCTTTTCGTGGGAGCACAAGGTGGTGCCAATACAGTCATCGATGTAGCGGAGGAAAAGGTGGGGAATGGTATCAGTGTAACTGCAGAAGATGGACTGCTCCACATACCCGATGAAGAAGCAGGCATAGCTGGGGCCCATGAAGCTGCCCATGGCTACCCCTTTGGTCTGAAGGAAGTAGAAGGATCCAAAGGAGAGGTTGTTGAGGGTGAGGACCAGTTCAGCCAATTGAATGAATGTGTCAGTGGAAGGGTAGTGGTTGGGTTGGCGGGACGGAAAGAGACGGAGGGCTTGGAAGCCTTTGTTATTGTGGATGGACGTGTACAGGGACCAGATGTCCATCGTGAAGATGAGGGACTGGGGGCCAGGGAACTGAAAGTCATGGAGGAGGTAGAGGGCATGGGTGGGCATGGGCATCCCTGTAAACAGTGTGCAGTAAACAGGATCAAGTGCTTCCTCAACCGATGGATCAGATCAAAGCTCTGAGCATCAGGCCTGCCCCATCCCTTATTTTTGGAAGGATATTGTTTTATTTGGAGTGTTCGCACCCTGAGGGATGGGACTTAGTGGCTTTGTTTTTCTGGTAGCAAGGATTCATGGTGGAGGTGGGGGAGTGATCTGGACATTCCCTTTTCTTTTGGCTGTTTCTTTTCTTTCTGCTTCTATTTTTAATCCTGTTTCTTGTCCACTAAGATGGTGCTGGAGAATGGTAGTATACCTTTCACTGTACTCCTGTACTCGAATACACCTGACAATAAAATTGACAATCTAAACAAAAAAAAGATCATTGGAGGTAGCTCAAAGAAGGTTCATTTGGATGATCACCAGAATAGAGGGTTTGTCTTGTGAGCAAAGCTGAACAGGTTTGGACACTATATATTGTCTAGGGTTTAGAAGAATGGGAGGTGATCTCATTGAAACATATTGATTTGTTAAGGGGCTTGACAGGGTCAATGCTGAGAGGATGTTTTCCCTCATGGGAGCATCTATGAGCAGAAGGCATAATCTCAAAATAAAGGGACACCAATTTAAGACTGAGATTAGGAAGAATTTCTTGTCTCAGAAGATTGAGTGTCTTTGGAATTCCTTGCCACAGACAGCTGTGGGGCCAGAGTCCCTGTGTAGATTTGAGGACTGAGATTGATTCTTGATCAGTGGGGAATTAAGGGTTGTGGGGAAAGAGCAGGAAAGTGGATGCGAGGAGTCCCGGATCAGCCATGCTTCTATTGAATGGCGGAGCAGGGTCGAGGGGGCCGAATGGCCTACATCTGTTCCTATTTCTTATGGAGAAGCTCCACAAATATTCCCATCCTGAATGATGGGCGAACCCAGCACGTCAGTACAAACTATAAGGCTGAAATACTGGATTTGCCATCAGTTGGAATAATAACAAATCAAAGCAATCCAACAAAGAATCCCATTGATATTTGCTGCCTGTTCTTGTGTAAGGTTTATAGAACATAGAAGAATACAGCGCAGTACAGGCCCTTTGGCCCTCGATGTTGCGCCGATCCAAGCCCACCTAATCTACACTAGCCCACTATCCTCCATATACCTATCCAATGCCTGTTTAAATGCCCATAAAGAGGGTGAGTCCACCACTGCTACTGGCAGGGTATTGCATGAACTCACGACTCGCTGAGTAAAGAACCTACCCCTAACATCTGTCCTATACCTACCCCCCCTTAACTTAAAGCTATGCCCCCTCGTAATAGCTGACTCTATACGTGGAAAAAGGTTCTCATGGTCAACCCTATCTAAACCCCTAATTATCTTGTACACCTCTATCAAGTCGCCCCTAAACCTTATTTTCTCCAATGAAAACAGCCCTAAGTGCCTCAGCCTTTCCTCATACGATCTTCCTACCATACCAGGCAACATCCTGGTAAACCTCCTCTGCACCCGTTCCAATGCCTCCACATCCTTCCTATAGTATAGCGACCAAAACTGCACACAATACTCCAGATGAGGCTGCACTTAGCTACATTGAACTCCATTTGCCACCTTTCTGCCCAGTTCTGCAGCTTATCTATATCCCGCTGTAACCTGCCACATCCTTCCTCACTGTCTACAACTCCTCCGACTTTCGTATCATCCGCAAACTTGCTCACCCAACCTTCTAGCCCCTCCTCCAGGTCATTTATAAAAATGACAAACAGCAATGGTCCCAAAACAGATCCTTGCGGAACACCGCTCGTAACTGCATTTGAAGAATGGTGGATTATAAAAAAAGGATCATAACATACAGACCTTACCCATCCTTCGGGAACGTTTATAAATATTTTGTCGGAATGTGAGGCCCCACTGCAGTGAAAAAGAGCCCAAGTAACCCTGAAAGTGCGCTCACCTTGAATTCAGCGTTGAGTCCAATTGGTTGTGTGGAGTTTCGTCTTCTGTGATGAAACCCCAGCCTCGTTCGTCTGTTGGATCGAGGAGAGCTGGAGTAGCGCCTTCACATCCAGCTGTTGTTAGCTTAACAAAACCCAGAGCTCTCTCTATGGATTGACTCTGTCAATGTCTCACCCACAGAGTTGGCTTGTGTTTGATTCAATGAGAATATTTAAAATCTTTTGCTAACCCAAAGTTGCCAGCGAATCGAATCAAGCCGCAAGCTTCACAATCACGAAATATAAAACCGAAACAACTACGGCTGCTGTAAATTAGAAACAAAAACAGAAGTTTCTGGGAAAGCTCAGCAGGTCTGGCAACATCTGTTCAGAACGGAAGGGTCACTGGACCCGAAACATTAACTCTGATTTCTCTCCACAGATGCCGCCAGACCTGCTGAGCTTTTCCAGCAATGTCTGGCTTTCTCTCGCAATCACAAACTGCCTTCCTTCACGAGAGCGTACAAAGAATTAATTGCGATTTGAAAAGGCTGCGGAATGTGTGGGTGGTCTGTAATGATCCCCTTCCACTACACTCACTCCTATTCGCTCCTCACACCCTGGCCACCCATGTCAGCTCCAATGCTAAACAAACATTGCCTTCAGATGTATTATCTCCCCATGTACCTTCCTGAATCCAATTAATTTGGTCTTGGGAGAGTCAGGAATGTGGAGATCGACCTAATCATGAATTCCATATTTTTCAGGAAGTTACTGAGAGACTAGACTCACCGAACTGCATCTGCAAATGTCCCACCGTAACAATCTGGCAGAGTCACCACAATCAGATAACTGCTCAGTACTTGCTTCCTGTCACATTTTTCAGCATCAAGCAGAAAGCGAATCGGAATCTCCACACTCCCCTGCTCACTCGGAACGGCCAGGGGAAAAGCATTGATTTCTGAAAGGGGAAGACATTTGGAACTTTTATTTCAATTATCTGCAGTATTCCTGAGGCAGCAGAATAGATCATGTCAGCTTCCATCTTCCCCTTTATTTTCCCACATTTGAGTTGAAACTTTCCGTGGAGTAATGGGTTAACCTGATAAACCTTAACAACAATGTTCCTAATAGTGATGTCAGAGCCTTATCAGAGAGATCGGGAAGGAGACACAAACTGTAATCTGTGTAAAGATACAATGTGGTTAGGTCTTTGAGATGTTTGTGAGGAGACAATGGAGCCAGGTTCTATGCTTCTGGGAGATTGGAGAATCCTGAATAATTCTCTAAACGCTGACCACACAACAAAGCACTTCCATCTCCCCCAAACTGACTGAGTTAAGTCTCTACAAAGACACAGATGCTGCTTGACCAAAATCAATGAAAACCGAAAAAAACGTAAATCAGAAACAAAAACAGAAATTGCTGGAAAAGCTCAGCGGGTCTGGCAGCATCTGTGGAGAGAAATCCAAGTTCACATTTCAGCCCTGTTCTGAGGGAGGGTCACTGGACCCGAAACATTAACTCTGATTTCTCTGCACAGATGCTGCCAGACCTGCTGAGCTTTTCCAGCAATTGTTGTTTGTGTTTTTCTCTGTTAGCAATAGCTGTGAGGGGCTGAGTAGACCCATTCAGTTATAATTTCTCTGAAGTTTCTGAATTTGGAGGTCCGGTGTTGGACTGGGGTGGACCAAGTTAATTTGGAAGCACTAGCTTTCGGAGTGCTGCTCCTTGATGATGAGCGCTTCCGAAGTGTTTCCAGATAACGCCGCTGGACTATAAGCGGGTGTTGTGTGATTTTTAATCCCGAAGTTTCTGGTTTCCTTATCAGCTGCAGGGTTCCTCCAGGCTCCACAGAGGAACCCTCAGACTCCCCCGTCATCTCCAAACAATTTGTCACATTCCCAGTCGAGGGTTAACATTGAGCTGGGTCTCTTTGCCGAGACTCGGCTTTGGACAACAAACACACCAGGACAATGCGATGATTGTCAATGTCCAACGGCAGAAGACAGGGTTAAATAGGCCATCGTGACCCACAGCTTTATGTGTTTCCGAGCTGCTTAATTCTGGTGAGGAGCTTCCATAAGGTGGAGTGAGCGGTAACACTGAGTTCAAAACCCCAACTAAAGGATTATTTTAAAAATTAGCCTCAAGACAGGACACTGTAGTTTCCCCCCGCCCGGGGGGCGACTTGCACTGGATAGTGATGATGCGGATTTGGAGTTTCTGACAAGGTTTCGGTATTGGTTTAACTCCTTGGACTGTGACCCAGGGAATTGGACCCAGGTGAATACTTCTGCTGCTGATGTGTATGAATACTTCCCCTCAAGGCTGGAGAGTTTATTTGTTCCCTGTTCTGAACAATAGATGCTCAGGTTAGCAGTAGATCACACTGTCAATCTGAATTTATGGTTTGTTTCTGGGAAAGATAATTCATAACAACCACCATTTTGGCTCCAGGTGTGATGCAGATCCTTGTATAAATTGGACAAGTTCACCAGCTTACCTGGTCCTACATCATTGACACTGATGAGTGGTGTGAAATATTGATGTGCATAGCTGAGCAAAATGGGGTAAGAGTAGCAGAGATGAGGAGGCCAGTGCAAAGGCAGATAAATCCCAGCTGGACTCGATGTCATCCTCTCTGAAACACTTTTGGAACTTCCTTTTGAGTTTCCTGTTTTAAAAAAAAAACAAATGAAAGATTACTGGATCCTACAATGTTGCATTTACTTCCATAGTGACCAATAATATTTTAATGCCCCCAAAGGAAAAATAAGATACTTCAGTTGCAATGCAAACTCATTATAAATATGATCTCAAAACTCGCTAATAAATATGATTTGGCTGAAGAATGCAGGGTATTGGATAAATAATGTTTCAATGAAAACCATGGGAAGAAGGCCTTTGCATAAAATGGATGCATTGACATAAATGAGGTGGAATATATGTTTCTTCACCAACAACATGCATTGTTTCAGATTCCTTTCTGCTGTGAAATATCCCAAATCATTTCCATCCAATGACAACATGCCTTTGCTGCTATTTCCTGGCCCCAAATTATTTTTCAGGAAGATTTTATTTCTTTATTCCATAATATTTACATTTAATGATTCCATTTAGCTTTCCAATAATATTTAAGGTAGATATGTGTTTTTTTTTCTCACAGGCTTTGTGAGTCTTTGGAGCTCTCTTCTTGAAAACATAGAGTTATAGAGTTATACAGCTTAGAAACCCCACTTCCTCTGGAAGTTCATTCCACATACTCTCTGTGTTAAAAAAAAATTGCCCCTTGTGTTTTTTTAAATGCCTCACCTTAAAACTATGCCCTCTAGTCTTGAAATCCATCTCCTACACTTCAGTGAAAAATGTCCCAACCACTCCCCATAATTCAAACCCTCCATTCCTGGCAATATCCTGGTAAATCTCTTCTGAACACTCTCCAGGTTCCTGTATCCTTCCTATAACATGATGGAAGCAGAGCCTTCAAATAGTTTTAAGGCAGAGTTGGAGACATTCTTGAGAAGAGAAAGGGGTGTTGAAAGGTTACCGGGGTCGGCAGGAGTGTGTGGTAATCAGGTCAGCAATGATCGTATTGAATGGCACAGCAGATTCTAGTGCTGAATGATCTACTCCTGTGCCTAAGCTGTATGTTTAAATGTATTTTCTTATTCCCTCATTTGACGTGGATATCACTGGCTGGGACAGCAGTTATTGCCCATGCCCAGTTGCCCTTGAGTTGCCCCAATGAATTCTATTTCAAGTGCAAGAAGTTCTGTCAGTGCACATTGTACTCATGGTGTGCCTGTAATAAGTCATAAACAGCAAAAAAACCCATCAGTCCGATGTTTCTTAAAACAGCATGTCTGACAAAGCAGCACCTTTTCAGTATTGCACAGTCCATCCACGGGATTTCGTATTGTCTCCAGAGTTCACTGAAATGTTTCAATACAGTGAAATACTTTTTCTAAATGTAGTCACTGTAGTAATGCAGGAAACACTGCAGTCAGTTTGTATTTCATTTATTTGCTGAAGGATAAATAATGGCAGGGCCCTGGGGAATAACTGCTGCTTGTTTTCTGAACAGTTGAGAGGAGACATGAGAGGCAGGTTTTTTTACGTAGAGGGTGTTAAGCATCTGGAATGTGCTGCCAGAGGTGGTGGTGGAGGCTCATACAATAGAAACATTGAAGAAGAATCTTGACAAACATCTGAATAAGCAGCAAATAGAAGAATGGGAACTATGCGGAGGTGAGATGTTAGTTTAGAAAGGCATCATGTGTGTGTACAGTCTTGGTGGATCAAAGGACTTGTTCCTATGCTGGACTGCTCTTTGTTTTTAGATCTAACTTCACTTGAGAGAGCGGCTGGGACTTCCATTTAACATCTGATTAAGATTGATTTCCAAGGAGGTGTGTGCTTTGGGAATTAAGGTTGAGGTGAACATCAGGTAAAGGGGAGTTTGGGGTCAGCGCATGCTGATGTTTCTATTTTAAATGACATATTCAATCCTGTGTATATATTTGGGAGATATTCACCATCCACAAGGAAACTATCAATGAAAGTTTGCACCCATGGCCTCCCACCAATGGTGATGCTGCAAGGCCTTCATCACTATAGAGGTGGTGGTGGAGGCTCATACAATAGAAACATTGAAGAAGAATCTTGACAAACATCTGAATAAGCAGCAAATAGAAGAATGGGAACTATGCGGAGGTGAGATACTGTTAGTTTACTATGTGATTAATTTACACAGACTAATCTGACAGAAAATATCACATTGGAATTGATCATTTGTATCATTTTAAACATGGAACAGTTGGTCATAATTTGGCCTGAGTCAGTAGTTCATGGGTTCAAGTCCTACTGAAGTGATTGCAACAATCTAGGCCAAAGTCAATGCAGTATTGAGGGAGTGCCGCACTGTCAGAGGGTCTGTACTCACAGATTGCCCTGAGAACAGTTAAGAATCAAACACATTGCTACAGGCCTGGAATCGCATGTATGCTTGACTAGGTAAGGACAACAGATTTCTTTCCTGAAGGACATCATTGAACCAGGAGGGTTTTTTTTTTTCAACAGTTGACAATGTTTTCACTGTCATCATTAAACTCTTAATTCCTACATTTTTAAAATCAAATGCAAATTCCACTCTCTGTCATGATAGGATTTGAACCAAGGTCCCCAGATGATTACCTGAGTGTCTAGATTAATAGTCTCACCATAATACTAGGTCATCATCTTCCCTCTGCTGGTATTGCCTGAAGGATGAAGACTGGTTGAACATTGACAAAACTTCATGTTCTCCTTCAGAGAGAATTGAGGATCTTGAAAACCAGGTGATGTGGACCACAGGGCAGCAATATGTCATCTCATTCAGAGATGACACCTTCTGACGCTCAGCACTGCTTGAACCATGGATTAAAGTGTCAGCTTGATTATATATTCAGCTTTCCGAGTAGGATTTGAACTCATGACTTTAGGACTGATGTGAGAGATGATTATCCAGCTAAGCTGATGGTTGCATGGGGTGAATTTTTGGAATGTTCTGTGATGCTGCCTAAGCTCCAGGACATAAGCACCACTCGTGCATTTGGTGCCGAGTGCAATGGTCCTTGAGAGACATTGATGACCATTGACCCTGGATAATGCTTTATTGAAAGATGAGATTAGATTAGATTCCCTACAGTATGGAAACAGGCCCTTCGTCCCAACAAGTCCCTCCAAAGAGTAACCCACCCAGACTCATTCCCCTACATTTACCCCGACTAATGCACCCAACACTATGGGCAATTTAGCATGGCCACTTCACCTGACCTGCACATCTTTGGATTGTGGGAGGAAACCAGAGCACCCGGAAGGAACTGCATTTTTAATGGGGTAGTAATTGAAGGCAAGAATATGTCATACTTTACAAATGCAGTACATCCAGCCAGATGGACCACACGACACCTGGAGGGAACCCACACAGACACGGGAAGAATGTGCTAATTCCACACAGGCAGTCACACGGAGATGGGAATTGAACCCAGGTCCCTGGCACTGTAAGGCAGCAGTGCTAACCACTGAGCAACCCTGCCACCCCTTGTGGTGAGGCTGTAAACCAATCCTCATGGTTAAATACTTGACAAAAGGGCACTTGAGTGAGATAATATTTGGGTATATGTAGAAATTCTTGGCAGAATATCCACACCTTCAGGAAGTCAACTGGATTTCATTAAGATAACAAAATGAGCTGAGATTGTGGTTATTTGAAGACACCATATTACAAACCATCTAACTGGTCTTGTTCCACATTTTAAACTCACCTACAACAACAACAATAGGTCTCCTGACAATGTTGGCTAACACAAAGATGTGGACATCCTGATAAATGTTTGCCAAAGGATGGCCTGCAGGAGACCCAGGATTGGAAGATTCAATCACATTCTGCCATTCTTGATCCCAGATCTGTATGTATAAAAAAACAAAGTTGATTTCGCAACAGAAAAGCCATAAAGGAGAATTAGAACATATCATTTAGAAATATGAAGTAAATTAACTTCATAAAGATACTGTCATCAAGCAGTTAAACAGGGCAACTGGGCAATTGCGCGAGTTAAATTCCCCACAGTCATCCCTCCAAAGAAAAACCTAATCAGGAATTGATCAAATTAGGAATTTGACCTTTATCATGCTCCTATCGACTCACCAAATACTTACTGCTCCAAACCATTGGGTGTGGGAAACTGCACCAAATTTACTCCTCAAAAAGGAAACAGTGGGGCAGTGAGGTGAAGCTCGATATTCACGAAGGGAGTTGAATTAATTTGGGGAAGCTCCTGTGACCTTTCTCATTAGATGTAGCACTGATTTCCAGTATGCTCGACAATGAAAAAAGGATAGGACACAGGCTGATTGAGTTCCAGAACATCAGGATCAGTGAATAACAGCTACATTACAGATTTACTGATATTAAAATGATGAAAAGGCAGTATGTCAGATGCTAAATACCTTAGGTATCTTAAAACAAAGTAAAGGCTGTTCTGATGAAAAGGTTATTGATCCAAAACACAACCTCAGTTCCCCACTCCAGACATCATGCCTAATGCAGTGTTCCCAGCTTTTCTGGAATTTAGAACAGCACTGATCAAAACAAGTCATTTTAGTCAAATTTTAAGAGTATGAAGTTACATGAATAATGCAGAATGAATTTCATTTTTAAGCAGAGTGCGGAGAGAAGCTGTAAAGCTTTTTGCAAAGTTAATACTGAGGGGCAGATAAAAAAAGTATCATGTTAGAGAGACGCAGCAGCTTAGAGCGTGTGTGTAAAAAGTGAAGCAGAGGTGAAGGAGTTGAACTGAACAGAAACACCAGGATTCCACTCCTGGAGAGATAGCGACACGCTCTGTACACCTCCCTCGAGGAAGGGGCGGTATCTGTCCCCCAGGATCGGGAAGACCAGGACCAGGTTTTCCAGCCACAGAGCTGCAGGCCATCCACCATCTACAAGGTACTAGCTGCTGTGGGTATGAAACTCATGTGGTGCCCAGGATTATTGCTGGACCCTGACCATGGGTGAATTATTGTAGTGGTAATAGTAGGTAAGGGGAGGTGGGTTCATAGGGCAGGATGTCAAGGGGGACAGCAATGGCAGGGGTTGGGGCAGTCAGCAGGAAAAGTAGGGGTGAATGCCAGCACATTCTCCTATTTATGATGCCAAGCCCTTGATCAGGCGCTGTTGCTTTTGAACAAGGAGACCCCTGGCACCCACACACAGAGCCCCTGCCCACCTCTGGATAATACTAATGATGGCAGCAGAGTATTAATTACCCACTGAAGGGCCTCAATTTCCAGTTGACAGGAAGCTTGGCCCTGGATCTTCCCTTCATGGATCCAATCACGGTGGAGGCATGAATTTGACGGGGTCCCTATTTGTTACAATTCAGCCTCCTTATTCGCCTCTACCACCAAACATGCCTCAAGGGCGGGTATTAAATTCTGCCCAGTGTTTCAGGTCAGGGTAAGGATGCCAGAATTGAAAATTTTAGAAATCTGACAGGGAAGGGAATAGAACAAAGAGGAAGATCTGTGATTGGATGTAGGACAATGGAAGTTACATTTCAATCTTCGGTGCGATGGTTAATCATCACAATATCAAATGATTCACTGGGTGCAAACCCATTGAAAGAAAATGAGTAATCTGCCCCAAAAACCCCTTTGGGCTTTTACTTTAAAAACAAATATTGAACTAAAACACCAGAAAGTCCCACTGTTATACACACACTGAGGTTTGAGTCAATAATGGACATTTTTCTAATATTTTATTCACCTTCTCTCAAACAGTTCCCAAACATTGCACAAAACATTTTCAAAATCTCTATGTATGATGTGAGGGAGGGATTACCAACATCTCAGTGTCAGCATCAAACACTCAGACCACAGTTTTTATTTATTCATTCATGGGATGTGGGAATGACTGGCTGAGTCAGCATTTATTGCCCATCCCTAATTGCCCAGAGGGCAGTTAGGAGTTAACCACATTGCTGTGGGTTTGGAGTCACATGTAGGCCAGACCAGGTAAGGTTGGCAGTTTCCTTCCCTAAAGGATGTTAGTGAACCAGATGTGTTGTTCCAACAATCGACTATGGATTCATGGTTATCATTAGAATCTTAATTCCAAGTTTGTGCGAAGATTTGTAGCTCGGGTGCTCATTGCTGTGGTTCTGTTCGCCGAGCTGGAAGTTTTTGTTGCAAACGTTTCGTCCCCTGGCTAGGCGACATAATCTTTGATGGTTCCTCCGGTGTTTATAGTGGTCTGTCCCTGCCGCTTCCGATTGTCAGTTTCAGCTGTCCGCTGTAGTGGTTGGTATATTGGGTCCAGGTCGATGTGTTTGTTGATGGAGTTTGTGGATGAATGCCATGCCTCTAGGAATTCCCTGGCTGTTCTCTGTCTGGCTTGCCCTATGATAGTAGTGTTGTCCCAGAAGGCAAATGTGTTAAACCCCTTCTGAACCACCCTGTCTGCATGTGACACATACTTCAAAGACCAGAACCCCTCGGTCTCTTTGTTCCATATCACTATCCGAGGCCCAACCTTTAATCAGTGTAAGTCCTGCCCTTGTTTGTTTTACCAAGATGTAATATTTTGCATTTATTCCAATCCAAAAAATCACAAACATCCTTCGAGTATAAAGGCAAGAATAGTATACTTAAG
>NC_057738.1:48670466-48677402 GCF_004010195.1 Chiloscyllium plagiosum
GATCCCATGGGTGTTCTGTTGATTTGTTCGTATATCTGGTTGTTGAATGTGAAGTGTGTTGTGAGGCACAAGTCCAGTAGTTTAAGTATGCCGTCTTTGTTGATAGGTTCAGCGTCCTGTTTTCTGTTCTGTATGTTCAGTAGGTTGGCTATTGTTTCTCTGGCTAAGGTTTTGTCAATCGAAGTGGACAGTGCCGTCACGTCGAATGATATCATGGTTTCTTCTTTGTCTATGTGTATATTTCTGATGATGTCCAAGAATTCCTGTGTTGATTGTATAGAGTGTTTGGCTCCGCTGACCAGGTGTTTCAGTTTCTGTTATAGTTCTTTGGCCAGTTTGTATGATGGTGTCCCTGGTAGTGATACTATGGGTCTGAGTGGGATGTCTGGTTTGTGCACTTTAGGTAGTCCATAGAATCTGTGGGTGTTGTTGCTTTCCTGTTTCATTCTTTGTAGGTCAGCTCTGGTTATCTGTCTGTTTTTTTGTAGATTCCTGAGTGTGTTATTTATCCTATTGGTGAGTTGTGGGGTGGGGTCAAACTCCCTCTTAATTCCAAATTTTTATTGATTTCAAATTTCACTATCTGCTGTGGCAGGATTTGAACCCATGTCCCCAAACCGTTATTTTGGGCTCTGGATTAACAGGCTAGTGATGATACCGCTAGGCCTTTGCCTTCATAGTTAAATCAAATCCAGAGAACACTGTCACTACTCAGCACCATTAGGAGAGCACTCCTTACAATGTCTGAGTGATTTTTCCTGTTATAGGTGTTGACTGAATGACTACGTATTTTCTGTGCTTTTATTTTTTAGTTCAGATGTTGAACATTTTCAGTTTTTAAATGTTATCTTGAAAGCAAATATCTCTCACCAAAGCAGCAAAGAATCTGCAGAAACCTTTTAGGGATAATTGGAACTTTGTACAATGGGTAAAATGGGTGATCGAACAATTATCAGCTGAATTTCCATCCAATCTTCCCTTCTACTGAGTTCATGAAATAAAAATGACTGAAGAATTTCTAATCTTACCTTAGGCTGATGCAGCAGAGCTGGATCGAGAAATCCCTGGTCTGTTCTGTATTCTGTCTGAAATCTTAATTTGAAGTTTGCATCATGTGCTTTCACCAATGCCTCATGGAAGGTTTTCTGCAGGACAAGGTCTGTGTCTGGAACACCCCACATGTACAGTGAGATAGAGTGTAGGAGACTATTCCCTTCTCCTGCCCAAGAAGAAATATATTTATGAGCATTATACAAATACAATTAGTCAATCATACATATACAAAGGGACCAGATGCTTCAATTTATTGTTCTAACTCTGTGACTAGTTCATACCCACCATTCCCTGTTGATAATGATAACTCCTGACTAACAGACTGCATAGCATTAGGAAATAATCATGAGAATTCATGTCACTGCTCCCAAAGACTCCTTTTCTGTGATGTAAACCCTCTGATCCAAGATTAACTGCATGTGTCTCCAATCTGTCAATCTATCCAGAAATGTATGATAATCCTTGTGTTTATTAAATTTACAGTCTAGTCATAGAAATCACACAATGCTGATTTTTGTTCCTTCATTTTTGGAATTAGCTGATCACCTGAATACCCAGACTAGTTAATAAGATGCAAGAAGCTGATTTAAATTTCCACATAAACCAAACTTAGTGCATTCACGAAAAAGAACATTGAATCCATGCGAGCACACAAGCAGCTGGAACAGTTCCAGCTGCAATTCTCACGAATCCAGAGCAGGATTGAGAGTTACGGAACTACTGTCAGTAATAAGGAAAGGTGAGCACGAAAACTGAAAAAGCCTCATGGCATTGGTTATTAATAAGAAAAAAAGGCACCATCTGGGAAGATTACAAACGCACAGTTGTGATCTGCAACATGCTGCTGCACGGAATAGCAAGCGAGAACTTTAGCCAGCTTCAGTTCCCCTTTGAATTCTTCTGGTTAATAAGCTGCTGAAATTCCATGAGATGGGGAACTGGCTCACACCACCACAAGAACTCCAAATTAGTAAATTCTCAGACTCCAGTTAAGTCATTCTTCACTTCTCCTAAAGATGTTTATGTTTTCAATCTCTCTCTGTGATTGTGGGCGGCTGCATTTCACGCTCAAGGCCCGGAAATTGGGATCTATTTTAACAAAATTCGTTGATCTGGTTATTTTAAACCTTTTATTTTGTAATGTTATGTTGACAAAACAATAAATTAACGCACATGAACAATTTGTGGACCTGACCTTTAATGTCGCGTTGTACATTTACATTCATAAGTGAAGAAGTCTGATGTTCAGTGACCTCATGATCACACATTATCCTAAAATACCCACCCGACATCCACCTGGTGCTCACATATATGCAGAAATACACCGTAACCGGTGGCCCTGCCTCTGAGCCAGGAGGCACGGGTTCAAGTCCCACCTGCTCTCGACGGGTGTAATAACATCTCTGAAATGGGTGATTACAAAATCTCTGCACTGTCTTGGGTTATAAATGGGGATTATTACCTAGTCCATGATCACCAAGTGAATTGTTGAATCTGCTGTTAAGATAAGAATACACGAGGGTTTTGTTTTCCAGTGAAATTGCTGTTACTTCAGGGACCTTCTAGAAACAGAAAGCACCGAAACTGAAAGGAGCTATTGTAACATGGAGGGATTAACTATTGAGAGAAGAGAGAAGACAGATAGGAGAGGGAGAAAGATCAGGATGGAGAGAAGTAACTAACTATCTGCAAAAGGGACAGGGTAAGCACCGTCAGATTCAAAAGATAAATTGCTCCTGTGCTATCGGAAACGACTCCTTGTTGCAACTCTCTGCTTTTAAAAAAACCAAACCTTCACAATATGCATTGCCAAACAGAAAACAGGTGCCAATGCATATCTTTATTTTACTGGGCAAACATATTCAGAACAGATAGGAACATAGAACATTACAGCGCAGTACAGGCCCTTCGGCCCTCAAACCAATCTGAAGCCCATCTATCCTATACTATTCCATTATCATCCATATGTTTATCCAATGATCATTTAAATGCCCTTAATGTTGGCAGGTCTACAACTGTTACAGGCAGGGCATTCCATGCCCCTACTACTCTCTGAGTAAAGAAACTGCCTCTGACATCTGTCCAATATACATCATCCCTCAATTTAAATCTAAGTCCCCTCATGCTAGCCATCACCATCAAGGAAAAAGGCTCTCACTGTCCACCCTATCTAACCCTCTGATTATCTTGTATGTCTCAATTAAATCACTTCTCAACCTCCTTCTCTCTAATGAAAACAGCCTCAAGTCCCTCAGCCTTTTGTCATAATACCTTCGTCCATACCAAGCAACATCCTGGTAAATCTCCTCTGAACTCTTTCAAAGATTCCACATCTTTCCTATAATGCGGTGACCAGAAATGTATGCAATACTCCAAGTGCAGCTGCACCAGAGCTTTGTATAGCTGCAACATAACCTCCTGGCTCTGAAACTCAATCCCTCTACCAATAAAAGCTAACACATCATATGCCTCCTTAATATCCCTATCAACCTGGGTGGCATGTAGGGATCTATGTACATGGACAACGAGATTTCTCTTCTCATCTACACAGCCAAGAATCTTATCATTAGCCCAGCACTCTGCGATCCTGTTGCTTGTTCCAAAGTGAATCAACTCATACTTTTCCACATTAAACTCCATTTGCCACCTCTCAGCCCAGATTTGCAGCCGATCTATGTCCCTTTGTAACCTACAACATCCTTCAGCACTATCCACAACTCCACTGACCTTAATGTCATCTGCAAATTTGCAAACCCACCCTTCAGCAGTGGCCCCAAAACAGATCCTTGCAGTACACCACTAGTAACTGAACTCCAGGATGAACATTTCCCATCATTCACCACCCTCTGTCATCTTTCAGCTTGCCAATTTTTGATCCGAACCATGAAATCACTCTCAACCCCATACGTCCATATTTTGTGCAACAGCCTGCCTTATCAAACGCCTTACTGAAATCCATATAAACTACATCAACCACTTTATCCTCATCCACCTGTTTGGTTACCTTCTCAAAGAACTGAATAAGATTTGTGAGGCACGACCTACACTTCACAAAGCCGTTCTAGATGATTATAAATCTCATCTCTTATAACCTTTTCCAATACTTTACCCACAACCGAAGTAAGGCTCACTGGTCTATAATTACCAGGGTTGTCTCTATTCCCCTACTTGTACAAAGGGACAGCATTTGTTATCCTCCAGTCTTCTGGCAATATTCTTACAGACAATGACAACATAAAGATCAAAGCCAAAGGCTCTGCAATCTCCTCCTTGGCTTCCCAGTGAGACGTTTAGAGGGACTTATCTATTTTTACACTTTCTAGGATTGTTAACACCTCTGCCTTGTGAACCCCAATCCCGTGTAGTCTCATCCTAACATAAGCCTTTTTCTCTTGACAGGAGCTTCCCCTTTATCCTCAGATTCCATACACAACTGTCCTTGATTGGCCCTAATCTTTCTCTAGTCATTCTTTTATTCCTGATATACATATAGAAAGTTTTAGTGTTTGCCTTGATCCTATCTGCCAACTACTTCTCATGTCCCCTCCTGGCTCTTCTTAGTTCTCTCTTCAGGACTTTCCTGGCTAACTTGTAACTCTCAAGCGCCCTAACTGAGCTTTCATGTCTCAACCTAATATAAGCCTTCTTCTTCCTCTTGAGAAGAGATTCAACTTCTTTAATAAACCATGGCTCCCTCACTAGACTGCTTCCTCCCTGCCTGACAGATGCATACTTATCAAGGACACACAGTAGCTGTTCCTTGAATGAGCTCCACATTTCAATTGTGCCCATACCCTGCAGTTTCCTTCCCCATCCTATTGATCCTAAATCTTGCCTAATCGCATCATAATTGCCTTTTCCCCAGTTATAACTCTTGCCTTGCGATATATACCTGTCCCTTTCCTTTGCTAAAATAACATAATCGAGTAGGGGTCACTATCACCAAAGTGCTCACTGACCTCCAAATCTAACACCTGGCCTGGCTCATTACCCAGTACCAAATCCAATGTGACCTCGCCCCTTGTTGGCCTATCTACATACTGTTTCAGGAAACCCTCCTGCACACATTGGACAAAACCTGACCCATCTAAATTACTCAAATTGGTATTCCCAGTCAATATTTGAAAATTTAAAATCCCCCATAACAACTACCTTGTTACTCTCACTCTTATCAAGAATAATCTTTGCTATCCTTTCTGCTATATCTCTGGAACTATTCGGAGGCCCATAGAAAACTCCCAATAGAGTGACCTCTCCTTTCCTGTTTCTAACCGCAGCCCATACTACCTCAGTAGTCGAGTCCTCAAAGGTTCTTTCTGCCACCGTAATACTATCCTTGACTAACAATGCCACACCTCCCCCTCTTTTACCACCTTCTCTGTTGTTACTGAAACATCTAAATCCCAGAATTTGCAACAACCATTCCTGTCCCTGTTTATCCATGTCTCTGAAATGGCCACAACATTGCAGTCCCAGGTACCAACCCATGCTGCAAGTTCACCCACCTTATTCCAGATGCTCCTGGTGTTGAAGTAGACACTTCAAACCACCTTCCTGCTTGTCCTGAACTCTTGTGACCTTGAAACTTTATTTCTGACCTCACTGCACTCAACCTCCTGTACACTGGAGCTGCAATTCAGGATCCCATTCCCCCTGCTGAATTAGATTAAACCCTCCTGCAGCGCATTAGCAAATTTCCCCCACCAGGATATTGGTACCTTTCTGGTTCAGGTGAAGACCATCCTGTTGTGGAGGTCCCACCTACCCCAGAAAGAGCCCCAATTATCCAGGTATCCAAAATCCTCCCTCCTGCTTCATCCCTGTGGCCACATGTTCAACACGTCTCTCTCCGTATTCTGAGTGAAGAAACTCCCTTTGACATCTGCCCTATATCTATCACCCCTCAATTTAAAGCTATGTCCCCTTGTGTTAGCCATCACCATCTGAGGAAAAAGGCTTTCATTTTCCAACCTATCTAACCCTCTGATTATCTTATATCTCAATTAAGTCACCTCTCAACCTTCTCTCTAATGAAAACAGCTTCAAGTCTCTCAGCCTTTCCTCATAAGACCTTGCATCCATGCCAGGCAACATCCTAGTAAATCTCCCCTGAACCCTTTCCAAAGCTTCCACATCCTTTAATGCAGAGACTAGAACTATATGGAATAGTCCAAGTGCAGCCGCACCAGAGTTTTGTACAGCTGCAGCATGACCTCATGGTTCCGAAACTCAATCCCTCTACCAAAAAAGCTAACACACTGTATGCCTTAACACTTCTATCAACCTGGGTGGCAACTTTCAGGGATCTATGTACCTGGTCACCGAGATCTCTCTGCTCCTCTACACAAACAAGAATCGCATTAGCCCAGTATTCTTTATTCCTGTTACTCCTTTCAAAGGGAATCACCTCTCACTTTTCCGCATTAAATTTCATTTGCCATCTCTACTTCTAGAAATCATCCAATGTTTGGTTTGATTGAGCATCTACAGCCCTCTGAAGCAGAGAATTCAAAGATTCACTGCCCTCTGAATGAAGGCATTCCTCTCTTCTCAAAGCTAATTGACATGCCTTTTTTTGTAATACTGAGTCCCCTGGTTCTGTGCTTCACGCAGCCAGATGATTCATACTTTCTGCCCCTACCTTATCCTTCCACCACCCCCCATGAAAGTTTTATTATTTTACTTTCATTAAAAGACATGTATTTCCTAATGCTATTGTCTGGAAGTAATGAATTGACTAATGTTTAGCAGTAGAATATGTCAGTGTTGAATTATTATTTAATGGTCTTGGTTACATTAAAATGTATGAGGAGAAAGTGAGGTCTGCAGATGCTGGAGATCAGAGCTGAAAATGTGTTGCTGGAAAAGCGCAGCAGGTCAGGC
>NC_057738.1:48677428-48679211 GCF_004010195.1 Chiloscyllium plagiosum
CTGAAGAAGGGCTTATGCCCGAAACGTCGATTCTCCTGTTCCCTGGATACTGCCTGACCTGCTGCGCTTTTCCAGCAACACATTTTCAGCTACATTAAAATGTATAAAAGAATCCCAAGACTGCCAATTATTGTTTTACAACATTGTCTCCCATGTGAAGGCCAGGAGTCTGTGGAATGTCTCAGTTATCCCTCAGAAAAGCTTGAATAACACCCAGTGTTCATTCTGAGATGTCCCCAGATAGCAGCATTTATAGATCTGTCAGCAACGGGATGAACTACTGAATAAATATGGCTCTCCCTTTCATCCTTCCATCAGAAACTGAAGATTACAAGTCGGTTTCAGACCTAAAACTTGACAAAATAATGTCCAAAGTAACAGGTGGGCAGCAGCATCCATCCTCACTCATCACACTCTGTCTGCAATTGCTCTGACCACGTTAATGAGGTCAAACCTCTGGCCCTGGAGCTGCTGGCACAAACTGTAGAAAGTTAAAAAGTGCCTGATGAAGGAGCAGCGCTCTGAAAGCTAGTGCTTCCAAATCAACCTGTTGGACTATAACCTGGTGTTGTGTGGTTTTTAACTTTGTCCAACACCAGCACCTCCACATCATGACTAACTACAGCGGTGGTTTACTAATGATTCAAACTGCGACAGTCAATTTGGAAAAGTGCCTGAAGTACCATAAAGTGAGAATCTGAGAACACAATCACTGACCGCAGTCACTTCGTTTTGTACAACAGTACCTCACCCTCTGAAAATGTAATCTTCATCATCCTAAAATGATATCACTACTGTACTTAGAGGTTTATGCAGCAATCACACACACACATATAATCTTGAAAACATTTTAGATCTGCCTATATTGAAACTGTGTCACCGTTCTGAACAGTTCCTAAGTTTAAAGATTTATATCAAAGGAACCGTTTCAACATACATTTCTAAAATAACAGGAAGGCTCGCTGGATCCGCAACGTTAACTCTGCTTTCTCTTCACAGACACTACCCAGACCTGCTGTGTTTTTTCCAGCAATTTCTGTTTTTGTTTCCGATTTCCAGCTTCCGCATTTCCTTGTTTATTTTGACTGTAACCATCTTATGACACGGTGAGGTTTACTGTAATAATTACTGTTGCATTCCAGCTCAGAACATGGCCCTACGGTTTTTAAAACCTCAGTAATATTTTTAAAACACTGAACTTGTTTTACCGACAGTATTTCTGCCAAACAAAATGTGAAACGCATTTTGAAGTTAATCTGTAGATCGCAAGAAAAGCACCATTGACTCCTGCTGCCTCTGAGTTCCCGTTGTGTGTGTAACAAGCTTCACTGTTAATATTTCTCTCTTACCAGGAACCTTGAGTGGAAATTGCTTCCTGACCTCCCTGCACCAGTTCAGGACTCGGGCTTTTTGGAGGGTCTGATAGATCTCCTCATCAAACAGCGCCTGCTCCACCATCCTGCGGAATCTCCGCTGGTATCCTCTGGTGCTACATAACTGCAGCGTGTACTCATGCAGTTTGTTCAAATGATGGATGAAGGGCTTGGCGCTGGTCGGTCTCACTATGTCCTCACTAATTACAGCCCGCAGTTTAACCGCTTTCATTAAGTTGCTGTCTGACAGTGTGTACGGCAGTATGCCGGTCCTCTCCATAGCAGCCCAGGCAGAGATACAGGGGGAGAGAGAGAGAGGGAAGGAGGGGGAGAGAGAGAGAGGGAGGGAGGGGAGAGAGGGGGACACCAAGACAGTGGTTAGACTTACTCCCCACAGACTCTTACCCCCC
>NC_057738.1:48682996-48684396 GCF_004010195.1 Chiloscyllium plagiosum
TCTCTCACCCGGGACTGCTTCCCCCTCCCCCTCACCTTCCCCCTCACCCTCCGCTCCCCCTCCCCAGGCTCGGGCTCTGAGGCAGGAGCAGGGACTTCCCGCTCAGAAACTAGCAGCTCCCCTTAACCCCTTGTTCATCACAACCTTGCCCCTCCCGGCGGCGGGGTCCTGCTCCCCTCTGAGCCCCACCCTCTCACTATCCCGGAAGGTGACCTCCCCTCCCCTCCCCTCCCCCGGGTGAGCTGGGGTGACCTGAGGTTTCTAACAGATTCCCCTGTAAATGAGCGAGCTCTCGGTCATTTCCCGGAACGTCCTGTTTAAACAGAAACTAAAAATCACACAACACCAGGTTATAGTGTAACCTGGATTTGGAAAGTTAGCGCTTCCAAATAAACCTATTGGACTGTAACCTGGTGTTGTGTGATTTTTAGCTTTGTACACCCCAGTCCAACTTCAGCATCTCCACATCACGGCTAAACCAAAATTGTCAGTCGCAGCCTGTTGTGTTGGTAACTGCTAATAGCCGACAGCTATTCCAGGTAAACGCTGCTGGAAAGTGTCTTAAACTGAAGAATGTTGTTTGAATCTGTTTATGATCGTAAAACTGGACAGAGATTGGGCTAAAGTTAGAATGTTGGGGAGGAGCTGGTTTAATTCCTGCGGGATTTCAGATCCAACAGGCTCGGAGTGAATTTCCCGAATGTGTTCACTGCCTGTCAGTATATTTATTAGATGCTGCTTTTATAAATTTGAAACTTCAGGGGTCAATTTATCAACCAGGGTCACAGCGTGAACAGTAAATGATCTAACATCATATCGAAAGAAAACATGGTTTCAAACTGTTAACGGCATTTCTTGGCAATATTTCCCCTTTGGGTGACACTAGGATATAATCTCTGTATCATAAGAGTTTAAATTCATGAAATTAAATAACACCAGGAGCCAAATAAAAGCAAATTACTGCGGATGCTGGAATCTGAAACCAAAAGCGAATATGCTGGAAAATCTCAGCTGGTCTGGCAGCATCTGTAAGGAAAGAAAAGAGCTGACGTTTCGAGTCTAACTGACCCTTTGTCAAAGCTAAAAAAAAAGGGAGAAATAGGAAGGTATTTATGCAAGGCTGAGAGGTGAGTCATGGCTCCAGTAGCTGAAAAATGTGTTGCTGGAAAAGCGCAGCAGGTCAGGCAGCATCCAAGGAGAAGGAGAATCGACGTTTCGGGCATAAGCCCTTCTTCAGGAATGACGAAGATGTGCCAAGCAGGCTAAGATGAAAGGTAGGGAGGAGGGGCTTGGGGGAGGGGCATTGGGAATGCGATAGGTGGAAGGAGGTCAAGGTGAGGGTGATAGGCCGGAGAGGGGGTGGGGGCGGAGAGGTCGGGATGAAGATTGCAGGTCAAGAA